>NW_028318765.1:642500-903041 GCF_062004578.1 Staurois parvus | reverse complement strand
CCCTTCCTTCCTTCCCTCCATACATTTCTATCCCTACTTCCTTCTTCTTTCTTTTTGTTCTCTTCTTCCTCTCATTCTTCCCTTTCTTCCCTCCCTCCCCTTATTTGCTTCCTTGCTTCCTTTCCTTCCTCCTTCATTCCTCCTTTTTCCTCCCCTTCCTTCTTTCCTTCCTTCCTTGCTTCCTCTCCTTTCTTCCTTCCCTCTTTCCTTCCTCCTTTCCTCCCTCCATTCACTCCCCTCCACTCCTTTCCTTTTTCCTTTCTCTCCTTCCTTCCCCCTTTCTTTCCTCCCTTCCTCCTTTTCCTATTCTATCCTTCCATCCCTCCCTTCACTTCCTTTCATTTCTTCCATCCTCCACTTCTCTCCCCATTCTTCCCTCCTTCTTTTCTTCCCTTCCTTCCTTTCTTTGCTTTCTACCCTTCCTTATCTTCCTTCCTTCCCTCCTGATCTCCATCCATTTCCTTCTTTTGTGCCTTCATCCCTTCCCTCCTTTCCTTTTTCCATTCTTCTTTCTTTCCTTTCTTCCTTTTTTCCTTCCTTCCATTCATTTCTATTCTGCTTTCTTCCTTCCCACTCCTTTCTTCCTTCTTATCTTCCTTCCTTTTCTTTCCATTCTTCCTCCTTCCCATCCTTCCTTTCTTCCCTCCCTCCACTTCCCTTCTCTTCCCTTCCCCTCTTTCCTTTCCTTCTTTCTCTCCCTTCCCTTACTTGCTTCCTTTCTTTTTTCCTTCCTCCTTCCTTCATTCCTCCATTTCCTTCCTTCCCTCCCTCCTTCCTTCCTTCCTTTTTTCCCTCCTTCCTTTTTTCCCTTCCCTCCTTCACTCCCCTCCACTCCCTTCCTTTCTTTACTTTCCTCTATTCCTCCCTTTCCTATCCTATCCTATCATTCCTTCCCTTCCTTTCTTTCTTCCCTCCTTCCCCTTCCTTCTTTTGCTTCCCTTCCTTTCATTCTTTCCATCCTAAAAAGGGAAGGGAGGAAGGAAGGAAAAAAGAAAGGAAGGAATGAAGGAAATATGGAAGGAAGGAAGGGAGGGAAAGAAGCGTGAAGTAAAGCAGGGAAGGAAGGAAGATAGGAAGGAAGTTAGGAAAGGAGGGGAGGAAATGAAGGGAAGAATGAGGGAGGGAATAAGGAGGGAAGGGAAAGGATGAAAGAAGAAGGGAAAGAAAGGAAGGGATGAAGAAAGAATTGAAGAGAACGGAGATGAGGAGGGGGGTGAAGGGAGGATAGGTGAATGGAGGAAGGAGGGTAGGGATGGAAGGGAAGGATAGGAAGAAAAGAAGGAGGGAAGGATGGGGAGAGAAGTTCAGGATGGAAGGAATGGAAGGAAGCGAAGGGAAAGAAGGGACGGAAGGATAGAATAGGAAAAGGTGGAAGGGAGGAAAGGAAAGAAGGGGGGAAGGAAGGAGGGAAGAGAAGAAGGAAAGGAGTGGAGGGGAGTGAATGGAGGAGAAGGGGAAAAGGAAAGGAGTGGAGGGGAGTGAATGGAGGAGAAGGGGAAGAAGGAATAAAGGGAAGAGGAAGGGTGGAAGGAAGGAAGAAAAGAAGGAAGGAAGGCAAGGAAAGCAGGAAAGCACGAAGGAAGGAAGGGAAAGGAAAGAAAGGGCAGGGAAGAGAAGGGAATGGGAGGGAGGGCAAGGAAGAAAGGAAGGAAGGAAGAGAACAAAGGAAGGGAAGAAAGGAAGGAAGGAAGGAAGGAAAGAAGTAAAGGAGTAAGGAAGGAATGAAGAGGGGGAAGGAGGGGAGGGAAGCCGGAAATAAAGCAGGGAAGGAGGAAAGGAAAGGAAGGAAAGGAATGAGGGAGGGACGAGGATGGAAGGGAAAGGATGGAAGGGAAATGGAGATGGGGAGGGGGGAGGAAGGAGGGTAGGGATGGAAGTGAAGGAAATGAAGAAAAGAAAGTAAGGAAAGAATGAAAGGAAGGGAAGGAAGGAAGGGGTTGGAGGGAAGTGGGAAGGAAAGCAAGAAAGGAAGGAAAGGATGGGAGGAAATGAAGGAAGGAATGAGGGAGGGAAGAAAAAGGAAGGGTAAGGATGGAAGGGATGGAAGGGATTCTTATCTAAGAAGGGAAGGGATAAAGGAAGAATGGAAGGAAATTGAGAAGGGGAGGGGGGTGAAGGAAGGAAAGGAGGGAGGAATGGGATTGAAGGGATCGAAGGAAAGGAAAAAAAGAAGGAGGGAAGGAAGGAAGGAGGGGGTGGAGGGGAGTGAAGGAGGGAGGAAAGGAGAAGGAAGGAGGGAGGGAGGGAGGGAAGGGGAGGGAATGAAGGAGGGAGGGAGGAAGAAGTAAGGAAAGGAAGCAAGGAAGCAAGTAAGGGAAGGGAGAGAAAGAAGGAAGGAAAGGGGAAGGGAAGAAAAGAGAAGTTTTGGTAAGGAAGAAAGGGAAGGATGGGAGGAAGAAAGGAAGGAAGAAAGGAATGGGGAAGGCAGGAGGGAAGGAGGATAGAAATGTTTGGAAGGAAGGAGAGAAGGAACGAAAGAATGAAGGAAGGAAGGAAGGAAGCAAGGAATGAAGGAAGGAAAGGAAAGGAGGAAAGGGATGAAGGCATAAAGGAAGGAAAGGGATGGAGAGCAGGAGGAAAGGAAGGAAGTTAAGGAAGGGTAGGAAGGAAAGAAAGGAAGGGAAGGGGAGGGAAGGATGATGGGAATGCAGAAAGGAAAGAAGAGGAGAAATTGAAGCAAAGGGAAAGGAGGAGAAGGGGAAGAAGGAAGGAAGGGAGGAGGGAGGGAGGGAGGGAGGGAGGGAGGGAGGGAGGGAGGGAGCGAGGGAGGGAGGGAGGGAAGGAAGGGAAGGAAAGGATGGAAGGGAAGGAAGGAGGGAAGGGATGAAGGAAGAAGAAGAGTGAGGAATGGAAGAAAGGAGAGAAGGAAGGAAAGAAGTGCAGCAGCTGCTTGTTGGGGTTTAAAGTCTAGCTGAAAAAAGACAAAAGTCACTGCACAGCAAGTTAGTCTATGCCAAATGAGCCATTTCATGTTCTAAACAACACTGCAAGTGTCAGCCTTGGAAGTGTCAAGCAGTTTTCCTCATTTTATGCACTCTCTGCTTTGTTTTATTTTTCAGCTTTTTCATTCTACCGCTTTCTAAGAAATGCTGCTTCTGCTGTGATCACCTCTGCTTGAGAAGCTGCTGTTTGGTGCGCTGCCCGCAGCAAGGTGAGACCAGAACAAGGGATGTACTCCCAACTGATTGCAATTGGCCTCTGTGACACATTTCACAGACTCTGGAGCTGGGGATGGTTTCAATTTGCTGTACGGTTTGTAAGCATTCTCAGAGATGGTTTCAGCCAGCGCGAAGGTGCACGGATCTGCGCATGTGCGAATGGCAATGCGCCCTAATCCACTGGCGCTAGGACCTGGGCAGCGGCCAAGCATGCGCACTTGTGTTCGCGGACGCACGCCTGGCACCAATGACGGCGCAGGGCGCCCTATTTAAACCAGCCCTGCACAGACACTAGTTGATGTATGGTCTAATTATCCTGTGTTACTGTTCCTGTGTATCTGCTGTTTGACTTGTTGCCGACCCTGCCTGATCCTGACCTCTGCTGACTATCTCCTGGATCATTTGACTACTCTCCTGGATATTCCTATTGATCTGAACTCCTGTTACTGAACCCGGCGAGTGACCTGACTACTCTTTGCCTGCTGCCTTGTACTGCGCTGACCCCACCGTTACCGAACTGGCCTGTGTGACCACGCACACTTCTCTGCCATCCATCCGTCCTGTACGGATTCAGTCATCACTGCTCAGGCCTTCTGCCTCTTCACATCAGGCTCTCCACCTGTATATACCTCTGGCAGATCCCTCTACCACAGGCGGGTGTTCTCAGGGGCTGCGACCTGGTCATTATCTGCTCTAAGTACATCCCCACCATCAGGGGCCCTGGTGAACAAGCAGACTGGGACTTAGATTCCACGCTCTGGGGAATCCTGTTCTGTGGACTGCTAAAGATACTGTCAGACGGTGTCTGACAGAATCATATGGCCATGACAGAGCCTGGAAGAGGGCCATCCCCACTTGAGGACATATGTCAACATCTGGCGGCACTAACCCAAGCCGTCAAAACGCTCGAGGGTTACACACACCTCGAGAATCAGATCCAGACGTTAGCTGCACCAACTGCTCCGTCCCAGAGCTCGGTTTCTCCTTCTGCAGCCGGAGAGCCTTCAGAAACTTCCACCCGAGCAGTAGTCACGTTGCCTCCACCAGAACCCCGCGTACCATTGCCGGAACATTTCAGTGGGGATCGAGCTAAATTCAGGGCCTTCCGGAACACATGCCAGCTGTATTTTAGCCTGCAGCCACGGATATTTTCTTCCAAATTGGTAAAAGTGGGGTTCATCGTCTCTTTACTCCAGGACGAGCCCCAGGGCTGGGCTCACCGACTAATGGAGACCCACAATCCTCATCTGGAGACCGTAACAGACTTCTTCAATGCAATGGCAGTCCTATAAGATGATCCGCAGTGGGCAGCATCCACAGAGACGGCCCTGAACTCCGTCAGGCAGGGCCGTCTCAGTATGCCTCTGAGTTCAGATGCTGGATGGGGGACACCCGGTGGAATGATGCCGCACTACGCCACCAGTTTTGCATGGGTCTGTCCGAGTCCCTTAAGTTTGCCAGGGTGGGCCTACCTGACTCTTTGGAGAACCTCATCACCCTGGCCATACAGATTGACCGCAGACTGCGGGAACGCAGATTAGAGAGGGGTCAGAGACCCACATGGGTACTTCCCCGTGCTCCAGTTCAATCTCTGCCAGAAGGATTGCATGCTTCATGCAATCGGATTCAGGTCAGGTGATTGACTTGGCCATTGCATAACATTCCACTTCTTTCCCTTAAAAAACTCTTTGGTTGCTTTTGCAGTATGCTTTGGGTCATTGTCCATCTGCACTGTGAAGCAGCGTCCAATGAGTTCTGAAGCATTTGGCTGAATATGAGCATTGCCTATGAATTCATTGCCTATGAATATGAGATATTGCCCGAAACACTTCAGAATACATCCTGCTGCTTTTATCAGCATTCACATCATCAATAAATACAAGAGAACCAGTTCCATTGTCAGCTATACATGCCCATGCCATGACACTAACACCACCATGCTTCACTGATGAGGTGGTATGCTTAGGATCATGAGCAGTTCCTTTCCTTCTCCATACTCTTCTCTTCCCATCATTCTGGTACAAGCTGATCTTGGTCTCATCTGTTCATAGGATGTTGTTCCGGAACTGTGAAGGCTTTTTTAGATGTCGTTTGACAAACTGTAATCTGGCCTTCCTGTTTTTGAGGCTCACTGTCAGGAATGGACTTGCCAGTAATGGTGGGACTCACCTGCCTTGTGAGCTGCAGTACCAGGGCTGGCCAGCGGGTGCTCTCAGCAATCAGAGACTCAACCCTGCAGCCAGCCAAACACCTGAAGCTGATTATGCAGGTGTATTTAAGGGATGGCCAGACCTGCAGTCTGTGCCTTGGTGTGTGTTTTTCCTGGGCCCCTGTATCTTGTTACCTGCATCCCTGTCCCACTGATTCGTTGCCAACCCTGCCTGATCCGGACCTCTGCTGACTTCTCCTGTTTGATCCCTGGCTTGTGACCCCGACCATTCTCTGCCTGACCCCCTGTACCTACCTGCCCATTAGTTGCTGTACCCGGCTCGTGACCTGACTACTCTCTGCCTGCTCCTCCTGTTCCTACCTGCCCGATTGTTATTGACCCGGCCTGCCTGACGATGCTTGCATTGTATGTATTGTTATCTGTGGGTGGTTTGGTTCGTTTTGCACTGTGTTATGTTTTAGTATTGCACTGCGTTTATATATTGTTAGTCTTTAATAAATTATATTGTTTATAACATATCTGAAGCCTGCGTTTCCCTGCGTCAGTTCACATACCTCTGGTCATACCCTGGAGCCCTGACATTACACCAAGGCCAATCCTGACCAGAAGTGGCTGCACAGGGAAGCCATCTTGGCTTGTTGCTGGGAAGGATGGATCTTGATGAGGTTGTGTATTTGTCACTGCTGGTTTTTGATGACAGAGAATATGCTTATCAGACTCTGAGAGAGTATACCCGGGATCAACTGCTAGAATGTATACAGATCGCTCATGTTCTAGTAGATCAGGGCACAGAGTTCTCTGAGGTGCAACCTTTGATTCAGGTTTGTGCAGAGTTGGCTTCATCTGGTACCCCTGAAAGCAGGAATGACTTTTTGCCACCATTTAGTGCAGACCAGGTAGAGTCCCTGGTATGGTTATTAGAGGATGATGTGGATTGCTTCTTGGAGCATTATGCTGCATGTTCACCACAGGTGTTAAGGGATTGTATAAACGCAGTGCAGTCTTTGACCAAACAGGCTTTGTGTAAGCTCAGCTTTGTTCAACCCATACTGCAGACATGGTCAGACTTGTTGCACCCAGCCTCAGTCAGCTTGCAAAAACCCAGTCCTGCTTCTAATCTATTTCTTCAAAGCTCTATTCCTGCATTCCCAACAGCACCTCCAGTTACAGCCCAGTATACCCTGCTATCTACCGCATGTCAGTACCCTGTTCCCACTCGCTGCACCTATCCTGCCTTTAACCCTGTAAAGAAGCCCTCTGTAGCAACTGTTCCCTCCCCTGTTCCATCCTCCAGCTCTTCTCTGTCTCCAGCTGCTCCATCCGTTTACAAACCTGTGCTTACTTACAGTGCTCCGGTAACTAAAACCAGGAAAAGGCGAAAGTTCTTTCCAACCAATACCATCCTGCCAGTATCCAAACCGGTCAGCCTCCCATCTGAGAACCTGCCTTCCATGGTGCAGCCTGGTGCCTCGGCGCCCACAATTCAGCCTGATGCCTCTACCCAGCCTGATGCCTCTACCCAGCCTGATGCCTCCATTCAGCCTGATGCCTCCATTCAGCCTGATGTCTCTACCCAGCATGATGTTTCTACCCAGGCTGATGAACTGATCCAGCCTGATGATTCCATTAGGCCAGTTGACTCAATGCCCGCTGTCGATCCATACGATCCGGTACCTGATGACCCAGTGCCCGCTGTCATGCCTGGTGACCCGATGCCCGCTGTCGGGCCAGACGATCCAATGTCTGACCCAGTGCCCGGGGTCATGCCAGTTGACTCGGAGCCCACTGTCGTGCCTGGTGACTCGGTGCCCACTGCCTTGCCAGATGACACGGTGCCCGCTGGCGAGCCAAATGACCTGATGCCTGGTGACCCAGTGCCCGCTGTCATGCCTGGTGACCCGATGCCCGCTGTCGAGCCAGACGATCCAACGCCAGATGACCCGGTGCCCGCTGTCGATCCAGACGATCCGGTACCTGATGACCCAGTGCCCACTGTCATGCCTGGTGACCCGATGCCCGCTGTCGGGCCAGACGATCCAATGTCTGACCCAGTGCCCGGGGTCATGCCAGTTGACTCGGAGCCCACTGTCGTGCCTGGTGACTCGGTGCCCACTGCCTTGCCAGATGACGCGGTGCCCGCTGTCGAGCCAAATGACCTGATGCCTGGTGACCCGATGCCCGCTGTCGAGCCAGACGATCCAATGTCTGACCCAGTGCCCGTGGTCATGCCAGTTGACTCGGAACCCACTGTCGTGCCTGGTGACTCGGTGCCCACTGCCTTGCCGGATGACGCGGTGCCCGCTGGTGAGCCAAATGACCTGATGCCTGGTGACCCGATGCCCGTTGTCGTGCCTGACGACCCGGTGCCTGTCGCTCCGCCTGGGGGCCCAGTGCCTGCCGTCCCTCCTGGGGGTCCGGCGCCCGTCGCTCCGCCTGGGGGCCCAGCGCTCGCCGCTCCGCCTGGGGGCCTGGCGCCCGCCGCTCCGCCTGGGGGCCCGGTGCCCCGCCTGGGGGCCCGATGCCTGTCGCTCCGCCTGGTGGCCCAGTGCCTGCTGCTCCGCCTGGTGATCCGGTGTCCAGCCCGATGTGCCTCTGCCCGGAGTCCAGCCCGATGTGCCTCTGCCCGGAGTCCAGCCCGATGTGCCAGTCTTTGATATCCCGCCAGTTACCAGACCCGGGCGGTGGAACATTTTGCCCAGCTAGGACTGTTTGGAGCGTCCTGAGGCCGCTCCTTGAGGGGGGGTACTGTCAGGAATGGATTTGCCAACAATGGTGGGACTCACCTGCCTTGTGGGCTGCAGTACCAGGGATGGCCAGTGGGTGCTCTCAGCAATCAGAGACTCAACCCTGCAGTCAGCCAAGACACCTGAGGCTGATTACAGGTGTATTTAAGGGATGACCAGACCTGCAGTCTGTGCCTTGGTGTGTGTTTTTCTATGGGTCCCTGTATCTTGTTACCTGCATCCCTGTTCCTGTTCCTGTCTGACTGATTCGTTGCCGACCCTGCCTGATCCGGACCTCTGCTGACTTCTCCTGTTTGATCCCTGGCTTGTGACCCCGATCATTCTCTGCCTGACCCCCTGTACCTACCTGCCCGTTAGTTGCTGTACCCGGCTCGTGACCTGACTACTCTCTGCCTGCTCCTCCTGTTCCTACCTGCCGATTGTTATTGACCCGGCCTGCCTGACGACGCTTGCATTGTATGTATTGTTATCTGTGGGTGGTTTGGTTCGTTTGCACTGTGTTATGTTTTAGTATTGCACTGCGTTTATGTATTGTTAGTGTTAATAAATTATATTGTTTATAACATATCTGAAGCCTGCGTTTCCCTGCGTCAGTTCACATACCTCTGGTCATACCCTGGAGCCCTGACATCAACAATGGCATGGGCAGGAATGAACAACAATATAGGAATTAGAGTGATCTATGGAGTGGAGGAATACAGATCCCACCGTAGATATAAGTGGGGCATCCCCAAGCGGGCAATATACAGAGGTAATACAATAATTCCTTAACGTCTACATGAGAAACCCATGCAGAGAAAAAAGGGGATGAGAGGGAGAGAGCGGGAAAAGAGGAGAAAGATGAAAGGAGGGTGAAAGGGAGAGAAGGAGAGAAGGCAAATAGAGCAGAGAAAAAGAGAGAAGAGAAGGAGAAAAAAAAAAGGGGGGGGGGACACTGTGTGTAGATTAATTGGGGGGGGGGGGGAAGGGGAGCAGAGGGGGAGGGTCGGTTGACAGACATGGTATCAAAAGCTTACACGGTGGCCTACTGACAGCATTTCGTCGGTATGGTCCCCCTGGTCGCCCCCCCCAGAGCGGGTTATATAGCCATATCGGGGTGCATGCCAAGGGGGGTTGAGTATGACTCCTTTAAAGCGCTACAGGGGCACACAGATCTCGTAGAAGTGAGGAGAAGGAGAAATGGAGCCAGGCTGACCATAACAGCTTGTGTTTATCATAAGTGTCATTGGCAAATGCCAACATTTCCTCCATGCGCATGGTATCATTAAGTACCGAGACCCACAGGGGGAGAGGCGG
The DNA here is from genome assembly GCF_062004578.1 of Staurois parvus. Lineage (NCBI taxonomy): Eukaryota > Metazoa > Chordata > Amphibia > Anura > Ranidae > Staurois > Staurois parvus. The sequence continues at coordinate 893,673 of NW_028318765.1, read as the reverse complement.
TTGTCGATTTCCGGATAGAAAGAAGCGCAACAAGCTTTTCTTCTGAGTAGCCAATGAGCCCGGTAGGATAGAGAGGAGGGCAATTTCTGGCGAGGGGGTCAGGGATTCCCTATAAATCTCGTCATATATAGCAAAGATCTGTCGCCAGAAGGGTTGTATTAGGTCGCAGTCCCACCAGATATGGAGCTGTGTACCGACCGCTTTAGTACAGCGCCAGCATAGGTTTGGCGTAGAGGGGAATATTTTGTGTAGAGAGAGGGGGTGCCTGTACCATCGGGCGAGGAGCTTAAAATTATTTTCTTGTGAATAGCAGGAAATAGACGATTTATGGGCGAAGTGATATGACTTGGACCAGTCTGCGTCCGATATATCTTTGCCGAGATCTCGCGCCCACGCCTTGGTGTAGGGCGGGGGTTCGGAGTAGAGAGCATTGTGTAGAATTTTATATAGGGTGGTTAGGGCATGTCTAGGCAGACTAGGGAGAGAGCATAGTCGCTCAAACTCAGTGAGCGGACGGTGGATGTTGGGAGAGGAGTGTAGGTGGTTGCAGAATGTGGATAAGCGTAAAGTCATCAACCAATCCCCAGATCCACCCCGGAGGAGCAGGAGACCTGATTGGGGACAGATAAAGTCAAGGGCGACGAGCCATGAGGTGCATGTGAAGGGACCGATGACAGAAGCGCCCACACTCTGAGGGAGAGCAGGGATGTCAAACAGGGGTGATAGTGAGGAGGGATCAGATGACAAAAGAGCGAACACGTACCATCTGTACCACAGACGCAATAAGGCCACAGTCAACGGGGACAGACCAGAGAGACACCGGTAAGTGTAACCCCAAGTTACCTCAAGTGTAACCCCACAGTAGGGTTCGGAGGTCAACCGGGACAGATCCTGTTCAATCATGCAGGAGGCTTTGAGGAAGGGCCAGGAAAACCAGTCTAGGATCCGGGCCGTCAGTGTGGCTCTGTAGTATAGTTCAAAGTCCGGTAGGCCTACACTGGCTCTGGACTTCGGGTACGTGAGCACTCTGCATTTTAGCCTTGAGAAACCTTGGCGCCAAATAAATCTGATGGAAAGGGAGCATAGGGAGAGGAAGAAACTCTTAGGGACAGTGATTGGTACGGTCTGGAAAACGTATAATAATTTTGGTAGGGTGTCCATTTTGAGGGTGTTGATGCGGCCCAACCAGGGCAGGCCTGAGGCACCCGAGGACGCCAAGTCCTTTCGGATACGAGACAATAGGGGTAGATAGTTAAGGGAATACAAAGCAGTGAGGTCAGCGGGGATCATAATCCCCAGATAAAATAAACTTATATATAAATATATATATAAAATCGAGCGCAGTATGAGGATGTAGATAGGGTAGCTGCTGGCACTGAAAGGCACCTCGTGAACCTCCAGAGTAATGGTAAAATATGAAAGTGCAGCGCTAACTTAAACAATGATTACACATAAGATAGATCCCATATGAATGTGGATCGGCAAAAAAGACGGCGTCAGTTCATCAGATGTGCTAAATACGTATACAGTCTCCAACACTTGAAGAGCCAGGGATAGTAGATATCAGCAATGATAAAGAAAAGCCAAGTAATGCACTGACCAGATAGCGCAAGTTAAAGCGCATGGGACATTTAAGACCTGTCCCTGGTACTCAGCCACTGTATCACTGGAGCCAGGCGGTGTCATCTGTAGGGTGACCACTAGATGTCATCTGTCCGGATGGAAGCTGTGTCCAGCCACTGTGTTGATGGATCAGGTGGGTGTTGTCTGTAGGGTGACCACTAGATGTCATCGGTTCCAGGAGAAGCTGTATCACGGATCCAGGGATGTCACTGCAGATGTGTTCTTGTTAGGCACAATCCCAGGACCTACTGGATTTACAGGCTCCCCAGAAATAAAGAGCCCGTGGAAAAAGGCCTCAAATAGTGTGATAACGTTTATTTAAAATTGAACAATCAGAAAAGAACTTACTTAGCAAAGGTACAGCTGCTTATAAACGGCCAGACCGGAGGTACATGTACATAAGATAAACAAAGCTTGGCACTTCCCTAACGCGTATCGTGTAAGTACACATCATCAGAGGGGCCCTCTTTTTTGCCGATCCACATTCATATGGGATCTATCTTATGTGTAATCATTGTTTAAGTTAGCGCTGCACTTTCATATTTTACCATAATCCCCAGATATTTAATAGCTGTTGGGCGCCATTGAAAAGAGAAGCTGGAGCAACTTCTCTTCGTTCGTCAACACATGGGCAGGTAGTGATACATTCAGGGCCTCGGTTTTAGAGATATTAAGTTTGAAGTTATTGAAGAGGCCGAATCTACAGAATTCATGAAAGAGACAGGGGAGTGATATGTTTGGTTGTTGGACATATACTAAGAGGTCGTCTGCGTATAAGGATAGTTTGTGATGCGCGGAGAGAGTGTGGATGCCTGTGATTTAATAATTCGCTTGTACGGCTCTCACTATGTGTTCCATTATCAAGACAAAGAGAAGAGGCGAGAATGGGCAACCCTGTCTAGTCCCGTTCATGATAGGGAAGGATGAGGAGGCTGTACCGTTCACCAGCACTGATGCGGAAGGGTGAGAGTAGAGGGACATAATCCGAGTTAGGCACCGTGAGCCCACACCTATCGGTTCTAAGGTAAGACGTAGGAAGCGCCAGTCAACGCGATAGAACGCCTTCTCAGCGTCAAATGACAGTAGACATGCCTTTAAGCCATGTCGCTTGATGTACGAGATGAGATGGATAGTTTTAGAAGTATTATCTCTAGCCTCACGGCCCGGGACAAAGCCAACCTGATCGCAGTGGACCAAAGTGGGTAGGAAAGGTGATAAGCGGTTCGCTAGGAGCTTTGCAAAAAGCTTAGCGTCTAGGTTGAGTAGAGAGATTGGGCGGTAGCTACCACAGAGAGATGGGTCTTTATCCGGTTTCGGGATGACCAAGATGTTGGCCGACAGAAAGGCCGGGGAGGGCAGATTCAGATCATCGATGGCGTTAAAAGCTTGAGATAGCAGCGGAACTAGTGGGGCAGCAAACATTTTGTAAAAGCGAGGGGTGAACCCATCCAGGCCTGGGCATTTACCAACCTTTAGGGCCTTGATCGCCCCAAGGACTTCCATAGTCGAGAAGGGCTCTTCCAGGGACAGTGCGTCCTGGGTGTCTAAGACCGGCAATGCGTCTCCTCAATGTATTGGGACATATCCAAGAAGGAGGAGGCGGGAGGGGTATCGGGCTGCGCCGGGCGTAGGTTATAAAGATGAGCGTAATAAGGCTCGAACGCGGATGAGATTCCCCGGTTGTTGTAGAGTTTGGTATTGTCAGGTGCCTTTATGTGCTGTATCGGGCGGCGGTATGGGCGGTGGTGGAGTATGCGTGACAAGTGTTGACCACATTTATTTGCTAAGGAGTAGTGGGTGTTGCGTGCTTTATCTCGTGCAACAAGAGAGGAAGAATCCAATAGTTGGAGTAAGTCCCTGTGAGCGTTAGATAAGTCCTCGGGTCTAGCGTGCTCTTGTGGGAAGATTCCAGGTGTGCGATAAGTGAGAACGCGTCTCCCCCGTTCGGGCCTTTTTTAAATGCGAGCCATGCTTAATAAGAACTCCTCTAATAACACACTTAAGTACCTCCCATTGATTAAGGGAGCCAGTTGTATCCGAGGAGTGATCAAGGACAAAGTGTTGTATGGTCTGTGAAACCTCTTCGATACACAAAGAGTCCTTGAGCAGAGTATCATTCAAGCGCCAAGAAAAGTGGCGCACAGATGTTGGTCGGTTTTGGATTGTAAGATGTATTGGGGCATGGTCAGACCACAATAGGTGGCCGATGGCGGAGGAAGTTGGGTGAGCGAGGAAAGATTGCGACACAAAGAAGTAGTCAATGCGACTGTACGACATGTGAGCCGGGGAATAGTAACTGTAATCTCGCTCCAATGGGTGTTGGGTTTGCCAAACGTCCACTAGGTGTAAGTCATGCAGGCGCGACTTAATGAGGGATAGGGTCGACGTAGGATTTGCCCATGGAGGTGTCAAGGTCTGGCGAGAAAGCCACGTTAAAGTCCCCTCCAACTATGTAACAGGGACCACCAAATTCGGACAGCTTAGAGAGGACCTTTGTAAGAAATGGGGCTTGATCTTGGTTGGGGGCGTATACATTCGCTGCCGTGAAAACAAAGTCTTGAAGCTTTAACTTGAGAAAGAGGTATCGACCCACTGGGTCTATGAGTGAGTCCAAGACCTCTGGGATAAAGGTATGATGGAAGGCAATCGACACCCCCCGAGACCGAGGGATATTATCAGAGCGAAAATGAGTCTCCTGAAGGAGCAGTATCTGTGACCTGTGTTTGTGGAAATGATAGAGCAACTGGCCCCGCTTCTCCGGTGTGTTGGAGCCCTTACAATTAATAGAAGAAAAATTGATCGGAGTCATAGTCTCTGGCCGTGAGACAGGTAGGGATAGAATGCATCACCCACAACGCTGCGCAGTCCCTCCCCTGGACTTTGCACCAAAAAAAAAAAATCCCCTGAGGCGGGGGTGGGGCAGACAAAGATTGAAAAGTAGAAGAGAAAACTACCAGACAGACAAGCTGTCTGAACAAGCATACAGTGTGGTACAATACAATACACTGAGAGCCGTCACAGGCGCACGTATCCGATCCCGACCCAGGCCTCCCACAGGCAATTGGCAACTTCAGGAAGGGTCCCCCTCGGATGAGGTTGACCCCCCTTATAAAACATCTTCAGAGAACCCTCAAACAAGCATAAAACAAACAATTAAGCTCCCCCCTCGACATATAAACATAAGCAAGAAAAACATAACCAGGTGCTAACCCGGCGTGGATTTAGGTAATTAGAGGGAGGGGCCTGAGGCCCCTGCGACCATAGCCGGAGGTGCCCCAGTCCGACACAGCAAGCGGTGGCGTGGTAACCTGAGGATAGTCCTCTAGCCACAGCCCCAGGGTCCCGAAGGCAGCAGGCACAAATGTAAAAGTCACTAAATCACTAAGCTAATAAAAGTAACAAAAAGAGGTAATCCACCTGGGAAGGATAGACAAAATGACGGGAGTGTCCCGAATTACTCAGACAGTGGGTCATCCTTCTGGGTTCTTCTGGGAAGAGGGCCCGGCGCGCTTCTTCTTCTTTTGGGCGGACCACTGCCAGGTAGGGGGAGGTGGGGGGCCTGGGGTTGGGAGCTGGTAGGGCCAATCTGGGAGGGCCACTTGAGGTAGCCCGAACACCCCTTAAAATGTGGGGAAGTCTCCGAGTGTGCGAAATTGTACGGATTTACCCTTATGCGATGCTTGAAGCTGAAACGGGAATGGCCAGTGGTAGCAGATGTTCCTTTAATGCAGCACCTGGGTGAGGGGGCGGAGAGCCCTGCGCATGGCCAAGGTCTGGCGTGAGAGGTCAGGGAGTAGCATCACCAACACTTCGTTAAATAGGATAGTGTCCTGCAAGCTGGCTGCACGCATGATGGCGTCCTTAATCTTGAAGTAATGGACCCTACACAAGGTGTCGTGAATAAAGGATGGATTGGGATTTCTGGGGCCCATCGTGCAGTGTATGCGGTCCAGCTCTATAGGAGTATCTTTGGGTTGCTGTAGGAGTTGGTTGAAAATGGTAGAGACCGCCATGGCCAGGTCTTTAGGTTCAACAGATTCTGGGATCCCCCTGATCCGAATATTGTTACGGCGGTTTCTATTCTCAATATCGTCTTGTTGGTACAGAAGCTGTTGTATGAGCACCGTATGGGAGTTAAGGGTCTCTTTGTGAGTTTGTAAGGCGTTACTTAGACCGTCAACCTCTTCTAAACGCGTGCATACGTCTTGTTTAAGAGCGGTGATTTCCTGTCTATATGTGCGCTCAATACGTTTCACGCAGTGCTCAAAATCTGTCTTTGTAGAGAGAGATTTGATGTAAGTGTGCAAGGATCTCATGTGGGACTGCAGGTCCCAGCCATCTTCAGAACAAAGGGATGCCGAGGAAGGGCTGCGGGACCCCTGTGTGTCTCGTGGTCTCTGTGTTGGAGAGGGGCTGTGGGATCTCTGTGCAGCCCGTAATGTTAATGGTGAATAGGGACAGTGGGCCCCCTGTGCTCCCTGTGGGCTCCGTGGTGGGGGGAGGGAGTGCGGGACCCCTGTGCGGCCTGCAGTCTCAGTGGTGGAGATGGGCTGAGGGCCCCCTGTGTGCCCTGTGGGCTCTGTGGTGGGGAGGGATTGTGGGACCCCAGGTTGGCTTGTATTTTCAATGTGTGAGTGACACTGTGGGCCCCCTGTGAGCCTCGTCAGTGTGTAATGTCTAAGGGGCTGCAGGACCCCTGAGTGTCCCGTGGTCTCGACATGGAGTGAGGGCCGCAGGGCTCCTGTGTGTCCTGAGTCCTTGGTGCAGGGGTGGGTGTCATTGTAGGGTCCCCAGGGAGGGAGTTGGAAAAAAAGCCCTGCTGGCTTACCTGCCCCTCATCTGTCGGCTCCTGCATCTCTGTGCCCACACGTCCTGGGGAGGATGCAGCCGTCGGCGCCAGCTTGGATGCCATGGGTTCACGCAAGTTCGGCCGATGATCGTGCTAAGTATCGGCTTAGCGTGCCGCCGGACTGGTCTCTGGCTGTTCCCCGGGGGGTTCGCTGTGCTCTCTTCCCCATGGGGTGTGCTGCGGATGGCCTGGGAGGGAAAAGGATGCCTGCTACAGGGGCCTGGGCCGGGAGCTGTGCAGTGTTGCTGCTTAGCTCTTCATGCACCTAGCCACGCCCCCTGGCAATCTACATTTAGTAACAAGAGACACACAGGTATTTAAACTTCACACCAGCAGACAGTCCCATCATGAGGGTGGGCTGCTGGAGACACCCCCCACTAAGCTAATACATACATACATAAAATACATACATCCCATAAAAGTTTGCTCCCAAGCAAGACAAACAATAGATCAATGGGATGCAACCATATAACACCAAACAATCCACAACCCCACCCCACCTATCTCCTAGACATGTCTACACAATATTAGGACGGATCACCCTGTACCCCTAACAGGCACAGTGTGACTTACACATAAGAGGGATATGGGGAGCTGAGACAGGGGTCTCCCCACCTCTCCAAAGTGAGCTGGGTTCCATGGGCCCCCCATGGGCCCCTCCCGTCACAACGTCTTTCCTCGTGAAATTGAGATCGGTATAAAAGAGTTGGAACAAAAGAAGAATGTTGTAATTAGAGCAGCGAATAAAGGAGGAAGTATAGTAGTATTAAATAAATCAGACTATGAGAACAAGATGGAACGGTTATTGACAATTAAGAATACCTATAAAAAATGAAGTTAGAATCCTACTAAAAAATTAAAAGATCAACTAAAGAATATTATTAGAAGAGGAAAAGAGATTAGGGCCCTTTATAACAGAGATAAAAATAATCCCCCTGCGCTCCACTGGTATGAACAAACACAACCCCAAATATATGCAAGCTGCTAACACCTATTCCCAATACCACAGGATGTATGACATAAAAAAACAAATATTGCTGAAGCACTTCACATGAAAAACTAAATAAGTAAGTACAATGATATAAAAATACATGTAAAGTGACCACACTGTTTTGAAAGGTATTGATAACTAGTGCTAAATAATCCCCCCAAAAAATATATAAGTGCCAAGTGCTGAAAGTGCAAAACAGGTCATGCGTTTGCTGACTAGATCGTGTCAAAATACAATATATGCACAGTAAACATAATACACAATAACATTGCACACTAACTGAAAGTGAAAAGTGCTCAGTATGAGTATAAATATTGATTAAAAGTAAAATCCACAATAAAGTGCAAAACAGGTCATGCGTTTGCTGACTAGATCGTGCCAAAATACAATATATGCACAATAAACATAATACACAATAACATTGCACACTCTAACTGAAAGTGACAGGTGCTTAGTATGAGTATGAATATTAGTTAAAAGTAAAATCCACAATAAAGTGCAATAACAAAGTGCTAGACATATGTGCAAACAAACACCACGATGTCAGTGCTTCTTCAATTCTTCACTCCAAACATGATGCGTGTTAGCATGCCACACCTGTATATCGTAATCCAAAAGTGGCTAAAGTGCCTCCTCACCTTAACCATACGACCCCTAAGGGCCACAATGCTTTACGTATTATAACTCCAGCAGACTGGGGATCTCTGTAATAATACTCCTGTAGTACCACTCGATCTCCTCTGCCAGGTCACTTATGCCCTCAGATGATAATACCCCCGGGATAATCACAAGGCCATAGAGAGGTAGACAATGAGAGCCTCCATAGTGAAATGCCGTTTATTCCATATAGCAGATAAAAACAAGCCAAAAGAGAACACTCACAGTATAGCAGATCTCATACAGCAGGTCTCCCATGTGCTGTGGGTGTACTGCAAGGTGCTGGGTGTTCAAAGATGGCGTCTGCCGGAAGTGTGTAACCGGAAGTACGTCACACGTTTCTCCACGATATCACGTGGCTTCATCAGGATCAGGATTAATAACAGAGAAGCTAGATATCTGCTGTTAAAAAAATCCTCATATTTCCACGATTTACTATTTACCTAAATTACATAAACATAAAAGTAAACCACCTGGGAGACCAATTGTCAACGGTATAAACTCTATATTTGCCAGAATTGGAGAGTATATTGATCATTACTTACAAGAAATAGTGATAAAAAACAAATCTTTTCTTAAAGATAGTGGAGATTTGATCAAGAATTTGAGGCCTATAAAAGATGTAGAAAATGTTTTACTTGTTACAATAGATGTGGAGTCACTGTATACAAGTATTGATCAAGATTGCTGGGATTAAAGCAGATAATTGGGCATTGAAATATAAAGCAAAACTTAAAAATTTCATACAGAGTTTATTATTGAACTATTAGAATTTGTGATGAAGAATAATGTGTTTTGGTATAATAAAGTTTTTTATCAGCAGTGTAAGGGTGTAGCTATGGGAGCCAAATATGCCACTAGTGTTGCCAATCTGGTGATGACGAAATAGGAGGAAGAATGTATCTAATAGTTGGCCAGAGATGGTTCTATATAAAAGGTACATTTATGACATTATTATAGTGTGGAAAGGTACCCAAGATGAGCTGGACACATTTTCTAGGGTTATTAATAATAACAATTATGGTCTGAAATTTACTATGACCAGTAATCAAGTAGATTTTTTTTTGGCCTTGCTTTAAGTTTAAAGGTCAAATTTACACTAAAACGATTTTTAGTGGAATAGCTATATACCTGTATCCAGCTGTCACCATCCTAGGTGGCTCTATAGTACCCCTATGAGTCAATTTACTAGAATTAGGAGAAATTGTGATTTGGAAACTGATTTTTTGGCACAAACTGACATGCTGATAAAGAGATTTATTGAGAGAGGATATAATGATACATTTTTAGAGAAAGAAAGAGATCATGTATGATATAAATGTAGAGAGTCCTTGTTTGAGAAAAATAAGAATGACAACAGCATTATTAAAGGAGTTATGTTTATTAGAGATTTCAATGCCCAATATAAAGATATAGAAAAAATTTTTAAAAAATATTGGCCTATTCTAATGAGGGATGAAACTTTAAAGAATATTATTCCAAATAGACCGAATTTTGTCTATAGGAAAAATAAATAATTAAGAGCAAAAATTATGCATAACATTATAGATCCACCAAAACCTATCATCCTTTTTCCAGGATTGAAAGGGTTTTATTGTAAACAATATAAGGTGTGTAAAAATACTTTAAAAAAATAGGAATAGAACAGTAAAGCAATTTAGATCGACTTCAACAAATAAAGAATATAAGATTAAATAACTGATATCGTGTTACTCCACACATGTAGTTTATATCTTAGAATGTCCGTGTCACTTTCAGTACGTAGGAAGAACAGTGAGGTCATTGAAAACTAGAATAGGAAAACATATCAATAATATTAAAAAAGGATTTGATAAACATAGTGTCTCCAGACACTTTAAGTTGTATCATAATTGTGATCCAAATTTACTGACTTTTTGGGGTATAGATAAAATTGACCAACATTAGAGAGGAGTTGATATGTTAAAGGAGGTTTCTAGAATGGAAACACATTGGATTTTTAACTTAGATACCCTGAGACCTCAAGGGTTAAATATTTGATATCGATCCTAATTGTTTTCTCACAGACTTCTAGATGAAAATAATATGTAAAAATAATGTTGTAATACACCGAGCAACATCTAGGTGTAGATAGTTGATATTGTTGTCAATCATAAGTGTTTAACAACAACATTTTATTATTAGTATTATTTGTTATTATTTTATATATTTTTTTTATTAATTGATATTTTTGTAAGAAGGATTATACACTTGAAGTATTTGAGGATATTGAAAGTCTATTTTCTTTCTTTTTTTCATAATATATGGTTTATATTGGAATGTAGAGTTCCGCTTTAAGGTTACTGGCCCTTTAAAAGACTATTGTATGAAATATTGCCCATATCGAGTATTTTTATGCTATTTTATAATTGTATTCGATAGTAGATAGTATGTTATTGGGGCCTGAGCTTGACTCAATATTATAATTGTATATTGATGATTTGTCCTGGCAATTTGTACTCATATGACAGCGAGCGGGGTATAAATTGTTGGCATCCTTCGGATGACGTTCATCCTTCCGCTCCGTGAAGACGTCAAGTGACGAAACACGTAGGGTGGAGCTTTGGACTGACGTCACAACATTCCGATAGTGGCCGGCATCTCCGGCTTTTGAGGCGGCTTATGTATTTTGTGCGGTTCATGCTGGTATCGGCTATGACACTTTACCATGCGAGTGGTTTGGATATGTTTTTATGAAGTATAAACCTGCTATACAGTATTACACTATCGTCTGCTTTGTTTCTCTTCCCTTTAAGCCTATATTAGAGGAGTCGAGTATATTGGAAGGAGTCTTGTTGCCGTGGTTACCTGTCTGAAGATCATTGCTCCCAGAGCAAATGTGCACTTTGTTAGTTTATAACATTACTAGCAACTTGCTCTGATGAGTTCATTCATTTCTACTGGTGAAGGATTGTTACACATTGGTGAGGGATTTCTTCACATTGCATTATTTGAATTGAAAGATATCAGAAACATTTTTTGCAAGCACGTTTATTAATGATATTCACATTCAAAGCGCTACCTTTTTTTGATTTATACGGTTACCTTTTTTTGTTAGAGGGTGAGGTTTAGCAGCTTATCACTATAATTTAGTTTTTCTCCTTTGGCGCTGTATTTACTTATATGTTATTTTATTAGAAGAAGCTCCTGTCTTCCGGTCTCTCTTTAAAATGCTCCTCTGTATGCAGCCATCTCATAGAAACTCATATGGGGAAATTCAACACTTTTAATGTTAAAATGTATAGCCAGAATGCCCACTCATATGTAGTACAAAACTCAATAGCATTTACACCACATGGTATAGTTGGGTGTACATGTATGGGTGTAATAATATGGCATCCACGCTGGATGTGACGTCACCACGCTCCGTATGCCGTTCCGACGTGTTGCGTCATGAATCACGTGACTTCCTCAGGGATAATGTGGTGGTGACAGCAGACTTTATAGGGAATCCAGTTAATTGTAATTACAAGGGCGGAACTTTGGTGGCCATTTTGTTGGAGTCCGCTCTGCATTCCTATAGTAGCCTATGAGACAGAGAGCAAAAAAGTGAGCGCTTTAGATGGACAAGCAGCTGAAACACACAGGATAACCAAAAAAAATCCTCACATGAAAATACAATATAAAGTGCAACGCTAAAAATATAAATGTGACATAAAAATATATATAAAAAAGTCCCAATAAAGGTGACCTCGGGTAACAATGCACACTGACCAGAAGTGCACATAAATAGTGCAATGTAGCAAAGATGGAGTTCAGAAAGTAGTCATCAGCATGGAGAGGGTAGATGTGTTCCCTTGATCAATGAAGATCCACACGGTGAAGACAAATACGGGGCAGAATAGATCCACTAGACAGCAGGTGGCCATTTTGCTGGAGTCAAAACCTGATTCCTATGGCAGACATTTTGCTGGAGTTAAAGCCCAATGAATGTACTAGCTAGTGGGACCTAGACCTTCTAAGGAAAAACAACGCAAGATAAAGTGCCGATTTCAGGCCGGCTCTCTACCTTATTCTTCATGGATAAACTTTGTCCCCCATCTGCCACCTGTATCACAGGGGAGACTATACCTATAGCTTCCAAAAATGAATATATACGAAATCAAAACTAAAAACAATAATTTATTTAAAGAAAGAAACCTGTGTAAAAACAGAGGAGGATGACTAATATTTAAACTCAATATATATAAAAACTACCTACAAGATACTCGTAAATATAATATCAATATATAACAAATATGTAAAAAAATAAATATTAAAACCCTGCCATAAGTCCCATATAGAAAAATTAAACACCTATCAATATTCTAATTTGACCACAAGATGGTGATCTAATAATCCTATCTCATGTCAGAAAAAAACCCATCCAAACAGAATGGAATAATTGTTAAAAAGAGGAAAGATTACAAAACCTGAATACCTACAAAAATGGGAAAAACTAAGACCAGCCAGCCTGTACTACCTAAATAGTGGTCTTGATAAATAGTACCTCCTTAAAAACCTATCATCTTTGGACTGAAAAAATACAAAAACTAAATGCAATGAGAGAAAAACGCAGAGCAAAAAGAAATGCAAAGAAACAAAATGGCGCAATGTACCTCCCATTCATTTACTTCCAGTAGACATACATTTGCATAACATCAGCAAATAATAAATACTAAAAATTGATAAAATCTGATACTCCTATATAAATACCCATGGAACAACCTCATACCATAAAAAATAATTTTTTTTAGAAATATACTGTTAAAAATCACTGATAAAACAAATCAGGTCAAAATTAACGTTAGGCCTTTCGGGGCCTGGGTTTGCATGGCAAATATCCATTTTGATTCAGCTTGGCTCAGGGTTACAACTTTGTTGCTGCCCCTCCAATGTTTTTTATATTTTTCTATAACCCAAAAAAACAAAAATTATGGATCTTTATTGCAGCATATTGCAAAATGTTTGGATATGCTATGTTTGGAATATCCCTTTTTGATATTTTGAACATGCTCTCGAATTCCTATCCACAAGGGTCTTTTAGTTCTTCTCACATATTGAAGCCCACAAGAACATTGTAGGCCATAAACCACTCCCTCTGACATGCAAGTTATAAAATCCTTGATTGTAAATTCCACTCCATTGCTATTGAATCTAAACGTACTTTTTTTAATAGTGAGTGTACAATCCAAACGCACACATTCCTGCGTTAAAAATGGCTGTGTGTATAAGTGGGTGCTGCAGCGACCGTCGGCTGGAACCAAACAAAATCGGCAAGGAAACATTTCACCAGAACACCGAGGATCACCAATATGGGTCCAAAGGGGATCACCAATATGGGTCAGTTTTAATGAAGGATCACATAGTTACAGCAAGGCAACGTTTCGGAGTCCCGCAGGACCCCTTCATCAGGCATGTGACAAATTGTGATAGAAACTGGAGAACTATTTAAGAAAACCATAAACCAGAGTGAAGTGAAATGAGCTTGGCCCCGCCCCATGATGTCATGTTCCCTCCAAAAATGCATTCAAATCAATGTAAACAGAAACATTACAAACTGCGAAAATAAAACAATAAGCAGATGTGCATAAACTGCATTCCCGGGGATATAAACATTGTGGTCACATGTATATCATGGTACTCCCTGGATTGTAATGAAGTGTCAGCTGAAAGCAGCGCTGGATTCTTGAAACAACGACCAGCAGCATATATGTCCCTGACAGAAGATAAAGGCTGTTGCCTAGAGATGTGTGACCCATGACGTCGGCGCCGGGAAGGACAAGGCGGAGACAAGTCGCCGGCGTCATAGAAACACATGGTGCCGACACCAAACAAACCAATGCCAGATCAAAGGAGTAGCAATGGGAGCACGTTTTGCCCCAATGGTAGCTAATTTATTTATGGCCTACTGAGAAGAGGAGGCCATATATACACATCCCCCACAAGAATTAAAGCTATATAAAAGATATATTGATGATGTGATCATCATATGGGAATGTGAGAAGGAGGATGTCGTAGTTTTTCTTAATCACCTTAACATGAATACAAAAAAATCAGGTTTTCTTGGGATTACAATGATACAAGTATTAACTTCCTTGATTTAACTATCGCACAAAAGGAAGGTAAGATTTACACCAAGACCTTTTTTAAAGAGGTAGACTGTAATGGCTACATTCCAATTGATGGTTGTCATTACCCTCCGTGGCTAGCAAATATTCCGAAAGGACAATTGGTACGCCTGAGAAGGAATTGTACACATAAGGAAGACTTTCTGAACCAAGCCAAATCAATAGGAGACCATTTTCAAGCTAAACGGTATCCACAAGGTCCCATAGAAACAGGTGTTATAGAGGTAGCTAATATGGATTGTACATTGTCAATTAAAGATAAAGAAAATAAAGATCAGTTTGGGGGGAATTACCAGTTATATTAGACTTCAATGTTCATTACAAAAAGATACAGAATATTTTTAATAAACATTGGCCCCTATTAAGGGCAGATAGGACTTTACAAAATCTATTGCCGGTTAACCCCAAATGTGTATATAGGAGAGCCCCCACTTTTAGATTACAATTAGCTAAAAATATTGTAGATCCACCTATCAAACCCCCCAAAAAATCACATTTCTGCACTTGTTATGCATGTAGAGCCACCAGGGGTCTCACTGTTAAAAAAGGAAAAATGTCACCAGCACACCGAGGATCGCCAATATGGGTCCAAAGGTTTTAATGAAGGATCACATAGTTACAGCAAGGCAACGCTTCGGAGTCTCGCAGGACCCCTTCATCAGGCATGTGACAAATTGTGATAGAAACTGGAGAACTATTTAAGAAAACCATCCACCAATCAGAGTGAAGTGAAATGAGCTTGGCCCCGCCCCATGATGTTCCCTCCAAAAATGCATTCAAATCAATATAAACAGAAACATTACAAACTGCAAAAATAAATAAAACAATAATCAGATATGCATAAACTGCATTCCCGGGGATATAAACATTGTGGTCACATGTGTATCATGGTACTCCCCGGATTGTAATGAAGTGTCAGCTGAAAGCAGCGCTGGATTCTGGAAACAATGACCAGCAGCATATATGTCCCTGACAGAAGATAAAGACCCATGAGGTCGGCTCCGGGAAGGACAAGGCGGAGACAAGTCGCCGCGTCATAGAAACACATGGCGCCGACGCCACACAAACCAATGGGTGGGTGGGTGGGCGGGGTTGCAGAGATGAGCTGTGAAGAAAAAAGAACAGAAAGAAAACAGATTGAGGGCTAGTTCACACCACATGCGTTTCAGTTACTTTTCATCTGCATCCAAAGATAAAGTAGTATACTATGCATGGTTGTCAATGTCATAGTTCACATCAGTGCTCGTAGTTCCAATGCGTTTCAGCTGCAGATAAAAAGCAGAACACGCCACATCTCACTCATACAGAGCTGCACTGGAACGCGGCAAAATGCATCAAAACTTACCGGAGCACACCAAAAATGCACCGTAGCACACATGTCCCCATCTAAATTGAAAAAAAAGAGGGGAAAAAACTGACTAGAATGCATAAAAAACACTTTGGAATGCATAAAACACGCATCAAAAATGCACCAGATATGCCAAAAAACGTTTCAAAACGCATCCGGAACACATCTTGACTACGTCTTCATAGTGTGAACCAGCCCTGAGAATGATGATAATCAGTCCATGAATGGCGCTGGGGAGAAGTGGAAGAAAAGGGAGTGATAAAATGGAAAAGAGGCTAGAAATGGAGGAAAAAAAAAAAAAAGGAATGTGTAGGGGTTACACAGCTCACCTGCTTGCGGGGAGAAAGAGAGAAACCGCTGTGAATAGTGTAAATGTGAAAAATCTAAACCAAAAGATATCTACAAAACTATATACACTTCAATCATGAGGAATCATCATAACAAAAGTTAATCTGCAATCCAAAAAGCACAAATATGATGTGTTATTATTAAGTCCCATCAGTTGTGTTGTGTTGAGGTTATGGATCCAATAAGCTTCAAGATGGAGGAGGAAGTTGTCACGATCTCCTCCTCTCGCCGATCGACTGATGTGTTTGATGGTTATGCCCCTCAATTCATATACCTGGTGTCCTGCCGAAATAAAATGGACTGCTACGGATTTGCTCAAATCAATGGGTTCACCTTTGGTACTCTTGACTAGAGCTGTCCTAATGTCACTCCTGTGTTTCTGAAATCTCTGCTTAAAGGGACCTTTTGTTTTGCCCACATAAACTAGTGAGCATGGGCATTTCAGAATATAAACGCAGTAATCGGTGTTACAGTTCAGGTAACCCTGTATCTGGTAACGTTTCCCACTGTGGGGATGTGTGAAATATTCCCCACAGATCAATGAGTTGCATACATTACAACTGTAACACTTATAGCAACCCTGTCTTTCTGAGAACTTGAATACTGCCTTAGCGTATTTGGTCCTAGGGTCCGCTTGAACTAGTAAGTCACGTAGGGATCTACCTCGCTTATGTGCCATTAATGGTGGATTCTTTGTCAGGTGATAGAGTGTCATAAGCTCTTAGGATGTTCATGTTATGCATGACCGCTTGTTTAATATGCTCAGATGCCTGATTGAAGCCATGTATAAAGAGCAGCCTGTTGGCCGCCCTAGGGCTGCCTTCAAAATCTGCCGTAGCTCTGGCTAATGCCTGGTCAAGTACTTGAGTAGGATAACCTCGTTCCACAAATTTTCTATACATGGCCTAAAGTTGTTCTATCCTGTCACTCATACAGGAACAAATGCGTAACACCCTCTTGAACTGTGAGATAGGCAGGCTATCACGGAGATGCTTGGGATGTGCGCTCTGGTAAAGTAGTAGGGTGTTCCTGTCTGTTGGTTTTGAGAACACAGATGTCTGGAGTGTACCCTGGTTGTTAGTGATGCTCACACCAAGATATGTAATGCTGTTGGGGGATATCTCAGGGTTGAAAATTATACCAGGAAAGATGCCGTTAAGCTGATCAACAAACTCATAAAAAATAGATGTTTCCCCTTTCCAAGGAAGATATCATCTATATATCTTAGCCAGCATTTGACATGATTCAAATGCATGAGATAAATGTTGTGAATGAACAATGAACAACGAACAAAGGCATGAGATAAATGTTGTGCTTCTCCATATACCCAACAAACAAATTTGCAAAGGAAGGGGCAGCAGAACTGCCCATGGCAGTGCCACGTATTTGGGCATAGATGGTCATAACATGCCCTCCCTATAGTGTTTATAGTCCATGATCACAATAGCACCGCCCTTATCTGTGGGGTTGATGATAATATTTTTATCATCCTTGAGTGTCCTTAGGGCTTTAAATTTATGTAGCAATCAATGGATTGGTACTGTCCAGGGGGCATGAATTTGCTTTTAAGTTTGAACGAATGACCTGTGGACAAAGGCATAGTTCGTGGTTGTGTATAAAAAAAATGTTTGATTTTCAATGTCCTCTCAAACTTGAACATTTCTATTTCAAAATTGAAGTATTAAACCTTGACACAGGACAGAATGACAGACCTTTAGATAAGAGACAGGACTCACCCTTTGTGATGTGTCGGGATGATAGATTAACTACCAGACTCATCTGCCCGTGCGTTGGCGGTTGCTGCGTGTTTGGTATCCGCGACCTCTTGTTGCCCCTCCTGGTTCTGCCCCGTCTCCGACCCTTTGAAAAAGGGTTGTGCTACTGTCAGCAACAAGGGCTGTGGAGCGACCAGATGTGCCGACTTCGCTGTCTGTAGAAAGATTCTCCGTTAGTTGCTCACTCTCAGACGAAATCTGGGGGCTTCCTTTTGTTGGCTTCTGGGGTAGAGGCTTATAGGCCTACAGATCCCAGTTAGCCATGGGTAAACTCTACCTTCTTGGTAATCTTGGTTTACCTGTTTAAATTTGTCCCTTTTAGACTGCTTCTGTCTTATGGTGTATGTGGTAATCTCGTTGTCAATCTCCTGCAAGGCAGAGGTCTGATTTTCTGTATCTTGTGTTGGTAATTCCAACACTGCAAGTTCACATTTCACTTGGCACAGCTGAACCTTGACCTCTTCAATAACTAGTAACATATAGTTCAGTGAGTTCTGGGTGGAAACCTCACACCATTTTTCATAGAAATCTCGTTTATGATGTCCGATGGTGGGCTGATTTCTAATTCGGAAACCCCTCGGAATTAATTTAGCTCTGTACTACTCAGACAGAGTCTGGCCATGCAGCTCCAGATCAAACTGTCTTTTCTTCAAGCGTTTTATTTCCCTTAATCGATCAATGGCTGTATCCGATCCAAATGCTTTTTCAGTGTCAAGTGGGAAGAGGATTGCATGATGTCATGTTCCCTCCAAAAATCATGGGGCAGGGCCAAGCTCATTTCACTTCACTCTGATTGGTGGATGGTTTTCTTAAATAGTTCTCCAGTTTCTGTCACAATTTGTCACATGCCTGATGAAGGGGTCCTGCGAGACTCTGAAATGTTGCCTTGCTATAACTATGTGATCGTTCATTAAAACCTTTGGACCCATATTGGTGATCCTCGGTGTGCTGGTGACATTTTTCCTTGCTGATTTTGTTCGGTTCCAGCCGACGGTTGCTGCAGCCCCCACTTATACACACAGCCATTTTTAAAGCAGGAACGTGTGCGTTTGGATTGTACACTTGCATTCTGGACAGGCTTCCCATACAGCACCCCTGCTGGCTTCCCACCACGAGGGTATGTACTAGATGTACCTGTAGAAAACTGGGACATCACATTCACCGTTTGATCCAATCGTGAGGATTGTCTATAACCAAATGGCATCTGAGGATATCGCATCATCCAGCAATTTTGGATGCATTTTCAATCAGGAAGAGATTGATGCAATCCTCTTCCCACCTGACACTGAAAAAGTATTTGGATCGGATACAGCCACTGATCGATTAAGGGAAATCAAACTCTTGAAGAAAAGACAGGTTGATCTGGAGCTGCATGTGATCATGGACTATAAACATTATAGGGAGGGCATGTTATCAATGTTAGCTGATACTAACAGTTACCTACAACTCACTGTGGATCCTACACAAGGCATCATGAACACTCTAAATTCTCTCATCAACATCGGCAAAGCCAACGGCTGGATCTCTAATGAGACAGCTGAATTCTTGATGGACAACCACCCAAAACTACCTGTGATATATGGGTTACCTAAAATTCACAAGGGCACAAACCCTTTAAAATTTAGGCCAATTGTTTCTGGCACAGGGTCAATCACCCAAACTTTGGCTCACCTACTGGACTTCCATCTTCAACCATTGGTTCAGAACCTGCCAGCATATGTCAGGGACACAGGGGATTTTTTGGATAAACTCGGGGGATTCTCGGCATTTGATGTAAATTGGAAATTAGCAACAATGGACATTTCGTCCTTGTATAAAAGCATACCTAATGAAACAGGTTTGGTGGCGGTTAGACATTTCTGGTCCGGATCGAAGGCCCAGAATCTCCTGTGTGAATATCTTATTGATTGTTTACGTTTTGTACTTGAAAGCAATTTTATTGCATTTGAGGGGACCATCTATGCCCAAATACGCAGCACTGCCATTACCATAGCGCACATCCCAAGCATCTCCGTGATAGCCTGCCTATCTCACAGTTCAAGAGGGTGTTACGCATTTGTTCCTGTATGAGTGACAGGATAGAACAACTTTAGGCCATGTGTAGAAAATTTGTGGAACGAGCTTATCCTACTCGAGTACTTGACCAGGCATTAGCCAGAGCTACGGCAGATTTTGAAGGCAGCCCTAGAGTGGCTAACAGGCTGCTCTTTATACACGGCTTCAATCAGGAATCTGAGCGTATTAAACAAGCAGTCATGTGTAACATGAACATCCTTAGAGCTGATGACACTCTATCACCCGACTTAAAGAATCCACCATTAATGGCACATAAGCGAGGTAGATCCCTACGTGACTTACTAGTTCAAGCGGACCCTAGGACCAAATACGCTAAAGCAGTATTCAAGTTCTCAGAAAGACAGGGTTGCTATAAGTGTTACAATTGTAATGTATGCAACTCATTGATCTGTGGGGAATATTTCACACATCCCCACAGTGGGAAACGTTACCAGATACAGGGTTACCTGAACTGTAACACCGATTACTGCGTTTATATTCTGAAATGCCCATGCTCACTAGTTTATGTGGGCAAAACAAAAGGTCCCTTTAAGCGGAGATTTCAGAAACACAGGAGTGACATTAGGACAGCTCTAGTCAAGAGTACCAAAGGTGAACCCATTGATTTGAGCAAACCCGTAGCAGTCCATTTTATTTTGGCAGGACACCAGGTATATGAATTGAGGGGCATGACTATCGAACACGTCAGTCCATCGGCGAGAGGAGGAGATCGTGACAACTTCCTCCTCCGTCGTGAAGCTTATTGGATCCATAACCTCAACACAACACAACCGATGGGACTTAATAATAACACATCATATTTGTGCTTTTTGGATCGCAGATTAACTTTTGTTATGATGATTCCTCATGATTGAAGTGTATATAGTTTTGTAGATAACTTTTGGTTTAGATTTTTCACATTTGCACTATTCACAGCGGTTTCTCTTTCTCCCTGCAAGCAGGTGAGCTGTGTAACCCCTATACATTCCTTTTTTTTTTCCCTCCATTTCTAGCCCCTGTTCCATTTTATCACTCCCTTTTCTTCCACTTCTCCCCAGCTCCATTCATGGACTGATTATCATTATTCTCAGGGCTGGTTCGCACTATGAAGACGTAGTCGAGATGCGTTCCGGATGCGTTTTTGCTTGTGCGTTTTGACACGTTTTTTGGCATATCTTGTGCGTTTTTGATGCGTGTTTTATGCATTCCAAAGTGTTTTTTATGCATTCTAGTCTGTTTTTTTCCCCTCTTTTTTTTCAATTTAGTTGGGGACATGTGTGCTACGGTGCATTTTTGGTGTGCTTCGGTAAGTTTTGATGCATTTTGCCGCGTTCCAGTGCAGATCTGTATGAGTGAGATGTGGCGTGTTCTGCTTTTTATCTGCAGCTGAAATGCATTGGAACTACGAGCACTGATGTGAACTATGACATTGGCAACCATGCATAGTATACTACTTTATCTTTGGATGCAGATGAAAAGTAACTGAAACGCATGTGGTGTGAACTAGCCCTCAATCTGTTTCCTTTCTGTTCTTTTTTCTTCACAGCTCATCTCTGCAACCCCGCCCACCCACCCACCCATTGGTTTGTGTGGCGTCGGCGCCATGTGTTTCTATGACGCGGCGACTTGTCTCCGCCTTGTCCTTCCCAACCTCATGGGTTTCCATGATAATGGCAACCGGTGCAGGAATGTCTTTAAGGGCATGCGTGAGTAGTAAACTCTCTTGGACCATGCAGGTGACATGCGTCACTATGAAACTGTTGGCCGCTGCACTAATAGGACCACTGTAGGTGTGTCCCCATTGCAGCTCACTTGGCAATCGGAAACACCCCCCCCCCCCGCACACACACACACATCTCTAGGCAACAGTCTTTATCTTCTGTCAGGGACATATATGCTGCTGGTTGTTGTTTCCAGAATCCAGCGCTGCTTTCAGCTGACACTTCATTACAATCTAGGGAGTACCATGATACACATGTGACCACAATGTTTATATCCCTGGGAATGCAGTTTATGCACATCTGATTATTGTTTTATTTATTTTCGCAGTTTGTAATGTTTATATTGATTTGAATGCATTGTTGGAGGGAACATCATGGGGCGGGCCAAGCTCATTTCACTTCACTCTGATTGGTGGATGGTTTTCTTAAATAGTTCTCCAGTTTCTATCACAATTTGTCACATGCCTGATGAAGGGGTCCTGCGAGACTCCGAAGCGTTGCCTTGCTGTAACTATGTGATCCTTCATTAAAACCTTTGGACCCATATTGGTGATCCTCAGTGTGCTGGTGACATTTTTCCTTTTTTAATAGTGAGACCCCTGGTGGCTCTACATGCATAACAAGTGCAAAAAGGTGATTTTTTGCACTTGTTATGGTCACAAAGAAAATTTTTATTAGACTGTTTAGAATTTGGGTTAGAACACAACCATTTTTGCTATCATGATAAGTTTAACAGCTAGATCAAAGGAGTAGCAATGGGAGCACGTTTTGCCCCAATGGTAGCTAATTTATTTATGGCCTACTGAGAAAAGGAGGCCATATATACACATCCCCCACAAGAATTAAAGCTATATAAAAGATATATTGATGATGTGATCATCATATGGGAATGTGAGAAAGAGGATGTCGTAGTTTTTCTTAATCACCTTAACATGAATACAAAAAAATCAGGTTTTCTTGGGATTACAATGATACAAGTATTAACTTCCTTGATTTAACTATCACACAAAAGGAAGGTAAGATTTACACCAAGACTTTTTTAAAGAGAAAGACTGTAATGGCTACATCCCAATTGATGGTTGTCATTACCCTCCGTGGCTAGCAAATATTCCGAAATGACAATTGGTACGCCTGAGAAGGAATTGTACACATAAAGAAGACTTTCTGAACCAAGCCAAATCAATAGGAGACCGTTTTCAAGCTAAACGGTATCCACAAGGTCCCATAGAAACAGGTGTTATAGAGGTAGCTAATATGGATTGTACACTGTCAATAAAAGATAAAGAAAATAAAGATCAGTTTGGGGGGAATTACCAGTTATATTAGACTTCAATGTTCATTACAAAAAGATACAGAACATTTTTAATAAACATTGGCCCCTATTAAGGGCAGATAGGACTTTACAAAATCTATTGCCGGTTAACCCCAAATTTGTATATAGGAGAGCCCCCACTTTTAAAATAAACGTAGCTAAGAATATTGTAGATCCACCTATCAAACCCAAACAAATCACCTTTTTGGATAGTGTAGGGTTTTACACATTAAAAAAGTATGTTTAGATCTAATAGCAATGGGGTGGAATTTATAATCAAGGATTTTATAACTTGCAGGTCAGAGGGAGTGGTTTATGGCCTACAATGTTCTTGTGGGCTTCAATATGTGGGAAGAACTAAAAGACTCTTGTGGATAAGAATTCGAGAGCATGTTCAAATATCAAAAAGGGATATCCCAAACATAGCGTATCCAAACATTTTGCAATATGCCACAATAAAGATCCATCATGTTTGTTTTTTTGGGTTATAGAAAAATATATAAAACATTGGAGGGGCAGCAACAAAGTTGTAACCCTGAGCCAAGCTGAATCAAAATGGATATTTGCCATGCAAACCCAAGCCTCGAAAGGCCTTAACATTGATTTTGACCTGAATTGTTTTAGCAGTGATTTTTAACAGTATATTTCTAAAAAAAATTATTTTTTATGGTATGAGGTTGTTCCATGGGTATTTATATAGGAGTATCAGATTTATCTATTTTTAGTATTTATTATACGCTGATGTTATGCATTTTAGTATGTCTGCTGGAAGTACATTGCCCCGTTTTGTTTCTCTGCATTTCTTTTTGCTCTGCATTTTTCTCGCATTGCATTTAGTTTTTGTATTTTTTCAGTCCAAAGATGATAGGTTTTTAAGGAGGTACTATTTATCAAGACCGTTATTTAGGTAGCTCAGGCTGGCTGGTCTTAGTTTTTCCCATTTTTATAGGTATTCAGGTTTTGTAGTCTCACCTCTTTTTACCAATTATTCCATTCAGTTTGGATGGGTTTTTTTCTGGTGGTTCTTTTTCACACTTTAGACAAAAGGTGTTTATATCATGCAGGGTTTCTCCCATGTACGGGATTGATCACATTGGAGGTGTGCTTAAAAGGGGCACGTGTTTTTGTTTTAGGAGTTTTTTTGTTCATGGAGGTTTTTTTCTGGTATAAGTGTCACATTTTTTTCACTTTATTTATGGGGATTATTTAGGACCTTTTTGGTTCCATGGATAGCGTCATTGCATGCAGATTTGTGCATTTAAGGTATTAGGGTCACTTATGCGGATGCCATTCTGTGAGCAACTGAGAGCACACTGTTTATCACTTTTTAACCTTCCATGTTAGGACGGTTATTTATTTTTCACCAATCTTTGTGGTTTCAATACAGACCTTTTCCCTCGATCAGCACTTTTCTGGAGTAATTCTTGTCATTTTATTTCACCAGTCTATATTAGACTTTATTAGATGTCGCTTTCAGACATCTGGGAGCACATTACTTTATAGCATTAAGGGAGGTTTTTTCACATTTTCATTGTACACTTTATATGTATATGAAGTTTTAGCATCTCTGGGATAGCGCTACATCATTTTGTTTTGCATATAGTATGAAAACTATATATTAATGTCTTCAAACTATGATTGACAGCACTACTAAAAGGTTGAAAAAAATTCACTCCCCAAGTCTTGACGAGGATGGTACCGCATGATATACATCTATATCTACCTGAAACTGAAAAAAGGCAATGCTCACCATAGGCAACTGACTGAAAGCTATTACTGGCGAAATAGCTCCAAAAGGGAGGGGTGAAAGGAACTTCTAGCTCTTGTTCCTATATATCTAAAGCTGCCCCAACATCATAGTTAGTATTGCCAGAAGACATATAAACTATCCAATAGCCAAACTTTCATCAACGGGTGTCAGATGAATATATATGGCTGTCAGATCTACATCCTATAAAGTATGAATAAAGGTGCTCAAAAAGGTGCTCACAATAGAAAAAAACAACCAATAATTAACTAGAACTCAACAAGTTTCGCTCCTAAAATGGAGCTTTGTCAAGAGTGTTGAAATCATAATAAACGTGTGCACCCCACCAAGTGACATGAAAATTGGCTTGCATGTGTGGGCCTTCTATTTATAATCTAAAAATTAAGATGGCCGCTGTGTACAATGATGCAATTACATTGTCACGTCCGTGCGTCATGACGTCATATGCTTCCCTTGCGCATGCACAGTATCTTTACACAGCGTGATCTTGTGGCAGCAAACAGATATTACAGCGCTGGATACAATAAGCGCTGCACATCACAGTTTACTGCATTCAATACTGCATTTGTATATAGAAATTCTATCGCACGAGTATATAAAGCAAGTGTGCATACTCCCATATAAAATATTATTCTGCCCAAATGATTTTGCCACTTCACTAACACAACGACACTAGAAAATATAATAGCTATACTGTATATATGTATACAAAGAGGAATACAGACGCATGTAGGTATACAATTAGCACGCAAAGGCAGGAAGATGAACAACTCATTTAATCTGTGAGGGGATCTTGAGCCCAGGCGAAATATCCATTTTGCTTCTAATTGAGCAAAATTGTATCCAGATCTCCTTTCCTTGGGCCTAGTTTAACTTGTTGTACTGCCCAAAAAGCCAAGCATTCTGGTTTTCCTTCATGTTTTTCCAGAACATGTCTGGTTATTGGTCTAACTTTTTTCAACATGATGTCATTAACATACAATACATCACATCTAGAGATGAGCGAATTATTCAAAAATTCGGTTCGGCTGATTCGCCGAATTCGCCGATTAAATTCGCTTCGTGCCGAATATATTCGCTGCGAATTTAACTTATAAAAAGGGTGTTTCTAGGCTTCAGAGAGCCTTTATATTAGTGCAGAACACTGTACCTTTAATTTAAATGCCCTTGGAGTCTGCTGGGGAAGAGAAATAATACTGTCAGTCAGTATGACATGCAGATGAGTGCCGTCGATCTTAGAATCACCGCACACTTCACTCATTTGGGCAGTCACGGGGCCAAAACCAGAGTGTGGAGCCACAGTGTGGCGGTGGAGGCAGCAGCAATGGGAGGCCATACAGCACCCTATGACAAAATGGAACCCACCGGCAGTGTGAGGAGACCTGAAAGTGGCACATGGCAGAGTGTGGCGATAGAGACAGCAGCAATGGGAGGCCGTACAGGGACCCATGACACACTCTGGACCTGGCAGCAGCATGAGGAGGCGGTACAGGGGCCCATGACAGATTACGGGCCTGGCAGCAGCATGAGGAGTCGGTACGGGGGCCCATGGCAGATTACGGGCCTGGCAGCAGCATGAGGAGGCGGTACAGGGGCCCTTGGCAGAGTGGCAGAGCGTAAGCAGCTAAAATTGAAGGCCATACAGAGGCCTATGTTAAAAAGTCCCCCCAGCAGCAGCGTGGGGAGACGACTATCAAGAGTCCAATGGCAGAGTGGCGGAGCAGAAGCAGCTTCAATTGAAGGCCATACACAGGCCTAGGTTTAAAAGTCCCTCACAGTTAATTCCAATAACGAACTCTACTCCTCCGTGCAATCTACTTACGAGACCCTGGGCAGGTCTGGGTCCAATTTGTGGTAGAGACTGGTTTTGTTCAGCCATGCTTGAGCGAGTAATAACAGGTCTGTGCTGCCCTTTGGTGTCTGGCTTAATGCGCACAACACTGAACGTCCCAGCGTTTGTCAACGATTTGCCGTTAAGTGATGCAAACCCGCTGAACCACGTTCATGAGGAGCCGGTACATGGGGCCATGAATCAGTATGGACCTGGCAGCAGCGTGAGCAGACGACAGAGGCACATGGCGCAGGGTGGCGGTGTAGGCAGCATTATTCTGAAGCCATACACAGGCCTAGGTTAAAAAGCGGAAGCCGTCAGCGGCGTGAGCAGACAACAGAGACACATGGCGCAGGGTGGCGGTGGATGCAGCAGTATTCGGAAGCCAAACACAGGCCTCGGTTAAAAAGCGGAAGCCGTCAGCAGCGTGAGCAGACGACAGAGGCACATGGCGCAGGGTGGCGGTGGAGGCAGCAGCAATGGAAGGCCATACAGCACCCTATCACAAAATGGAACCCACCAACAGTGTAAGGAGACCTGAAAGTGGCACATGGCAGAGTCTGGTGATGAAGTCAGCAGCAATGGGAGGCCGTACAGGTACCCATGACACACTCTGGACCTGGCAGCAGCAAGAGGAGGCGGTACAGGGGCCCATGGCAGAGTGGCGAAGCGTAAGCAGCTTAAATTGAAGGCCATACAGAGGCCTATGTTAAAAAGTCCCCCCAGCAGCAGTGTGGGGAGACGACTATCAAGAGTCCAATGGCAGAGTGGCGGAGCAGAAGCAGCTTCAATTGAAGGCCATACACAGGCCTAGGTTAAAAAGTCCCCCCAGCAGCAGCGTGGGGAGACGACTATCAAGAGTCCAATGGCAGAGTGGCGGAGCGGAAGCAGCTTCAATTGAAGGCCATACACAGGCCTAGGTTAAAAAGTCCCCCCAGCAGCAGTGTGGGGAGACGACTATCAAGAGTCCAATGGCTGAGTGGCGATCCGGGAAGTCAGCGTTGTGATTGCAGATGCAATGCAGAAATTCTACGAAGTAATGCCGTGGGTGCGAAGAAGATCATATACCGTCGTACTTCCATCCATAAGACGGAACAACCTGCGAACCGGGAGCTTTATTGCCCTGACCCGCTGAGCAGCTTCTGGGATACCCAAGAGGCCCATGGCAGAGTGGCGGAGCGTAAGCAGCTTCAATTAAAGGCCATACAGAGGCCTATGTTAAAAAGTCCCCCCAGCAGCAGCGTGGGGAGACGACTATCAAGAGTCCAATGGCAGAGTGGCGGAGCGGAAGCAGCTTCAATTGAAGGCCATACACAGGCCTAGGTTAAAAAGTGCCCCCAGCAGCAGTGTGGGGAGACGACTATCAAGAGTCCAATGGCTGAGTGGCGATCCGGGAAGTCAGCGTTGTGATTGCAGATGCAATGCAGAGATTCTATGAGGTGATGTCGTGGGTGCGAAGAAGATCATATACTGTCGTACTTCCATCCATAAGACGGAACAACCTGCGAACCGGGAGCTTTATTGCCCTGACCCGCTGAGCAGCTTCTGGGATACCCAAGAGGCCCATGGCAGAGTGGCGGAGCGTAAGCAGCTTCAATTAAAGGCCATACAGAGGCCTATGTTAAAAAGTCCCCCCAGCAGCAGCGTGGGGAGACGACTATCAAGAGTCCAATGGCAGAGTGGCGGAGCGGAAGCAGCTTCAATTGAAGGCC
Organism: Staurois parvus; assembly: GCF_062004578.1. Classification (NCBI taxonomy): domain Eukaryota; kingdom Metazoa; phylum Chordata; class Amphibia; order Anura; family Ranidae; genus Staurois; species Staurois parvus. Next base: position 865,555 of record NW_028318765.1, on the reverse strand, counting down.
ATACACAGGCCTAGGTTAAAAAGTGCCCCCAGCAGCAGTGTGGGGAGACGACTATCAAGAGTCCAATGGCTGAGTGGCGATCCGGGAAGTCAGCGTTGTGATTGCAGATGCAATGCAGAGATTCTATGAGGTGATGCCGTGGGTGCGAAGAAGATCATATACTGTCGTACTTCCATCCATAAGACGGAACAACCTGCGAACCGGGAGCTTTATTGCCCTGACCCGCTGAGCAGCTTCTGGGATACCCAAGAGGCCCATGGCAGAGTGGCGGAGCGTAAGCAGCTTCAATTAAAGGCCATACAGAGGCCTATGTTAAAAAGTCCCCCCAGCAGCAGCGTGGGGAGACGACTATCAAGAGTCCAATGGCAGAGTGGCGGAGCGGAAGCAGCTTCAATTGAAGGCCATACACAGGCCTAGGTTAAAAAGTCCCCCCAGCAGCAGTGTGGGGAGACGACTATCAAGAGTCCAATGGCTGAGTGGCGATCCGGGAAGTCAGCGTTGTGATTGCAGATGCAATGCAGAAATTCTACGAAGTAATGCCGTGGGTGCGAAGAAGATCATATACCGTCGTACTTCCATCCATAAGACGGAACAACCTGCGAACCGGGAGCTTTATTGCCCTGACCCGCTGAGCAGCTTCTGGGATACCCAAGAGGCCCATGGCAGAGTGGCGGAGCGTAAGCAGCTTCAATTAAAGGCCATACAGAGGCCTATGTTAAAAAGTCCCCCCAGCAGCAGCGTGGGGAGACGACTATCAAGAGTCCAATGGCAGAGTGGCGGAGCGGAAGCAGCTTCAATTGAAGGCCATACACAGGCCTAGGTTAAAAAGTGCCCCCAGCAGCAGTGTGGGGAGACGACTATCAAGAGTCCAATGGCTGAGTGGCGATCCGGGAAGTCAGCGTTGTGATTGCAGATGCAATGCAGAGATTCTATGAGGTGATGCCGTGGGTGCGAAGAAGATCATATACTGTCGTACTTCCATCCATAAGACGGAACAACCTGCGAACCGGGAGCTTTATTGCCCTGACCCGCTGAGCAGCTTCTGGGATACCCAAGAGGCCCATGGCAGAGTGGCGGAGCGTAAGCAGCTTCAATTAAAGGCCATACAGAGGCCTATGTTAAAAAGTCCCCCCAGCAGCAGCGTGGGGAGACGACTATCAAGAGTCCAATGGCAGAGTGGCGGAGCGGAAGCAGCTTCAATTGAAGGCCATACACGCAGCTTCTGGGATACCCAAGAGTTTGGCTTCTGTGGGGAATATGGTTGAAAACTGAAACTTAAAGGCATGTTGACGGAAGGGCACCAGTGTCAGTGCTCCGGAGGGAATATAGCTTCAAAGCTGACACTTAAAGGTATATCGACGGTCAGAGACCACAGGAAGTGGAGCTTGCGTCTTAAATCGATTGAATGTGGCAGACGTGAAACGTCTACGGGCCGTATATGAAACGGGTTGTTCCTCTTTCTGGAATAAGTGTTGGAAATGGCCACTCTTTTTGGTGTGGCGTTTTGTCTATTTAATTCCGATAACGGACTCTACTCCTCCATGCAATCTAGTTACGAGACCCTGGGCAGGTCTGGGTCCAATTTGTGGTAGAGACTGGTTTTGTTCAGCCATGCTTGAGCGAGTAATAACAGGTCTGTGCTGCCCTTTGGTGTCTGGCTTAATGCGCACAACACTGAACGTCCCAGCATTTGTCAACGATTTGCCGTTAAGTGATGCAAACCCGCTGAACCACGTTCATGAGGAGCCGGTACAGGGGGCCATGAATCAGTATGGACCTGGCAGCAGTGTGAGGAGACCCGAAAGTGGCACATGGCGCAGGGTGGCGGTGGAGGCAGCAGTATTCGGAAGACATACACAGGACTAGTTTAAAAAGCGGAAGCCGTCAGCAGCTTGAGCAGACGACAGAGGCACATGGCGCAGGGTGGCGGTGGAGGCAGCAGTATTCGGAAGCCATACACAGGCCTAGGTTAAAAAGCGGAAGCCGTCAGCAGCGTGAGCAGACGACAGAGGCACATGGCGCAGGGTGGCGGTGGAGGCAGCAGTATTCGGAAGCCATACACAGGCCTAGGTTTAAAACTGGAACCCAGCAGCGTGAGCAGACGACAAAGACGCACATGGCAGAGGATGGATCTGGCAGCAGTATGAGAAGGCGGTACAGGGGCCCGTGGCACAGTGTGGTGATGGGGGCTACAGCAACTGGATGCCAGAAAGTGGCCGATAGGGCTATATACTGCATGGAATTATAAAGTTGTAAAGACAGCGGCCTATAAGGCTATACACACTATAACAATCATAACTTGATTGACCATTGGCCTATAAGGCTATACACAGCATGAATATCATGACTTATTCTGAGAGTGGTTTGGAAGGCTATATACAAAAAGTAATTCATGAGCTGTCCGGACAGCGGACAATAAGTACATATATACAAATCAATTCATCAGCTGTCCAGCCAGCGGCCACAAAGGCGACACATATAGAAAGCAATTCATGAGCTGTTCAGACAGCGGCCTCTAAGGCGACAGATATACAAAGCAATTCCCGAGGTGTTCAGGGAGCGGCCTGAACGGCTAGGTTATTACTAAATATATTTTTGTGGCCAAACATCGGCCTATAAATAGATGTCTACACAGTGACAAAAAATTATGTCGCCAGACAGCGGCCCCTAAGGCGACAGATATACAAAGCAATTCCCGAGGTGTTCAGTGAGCGGCTTGAACGGCTAGGTTATTACTAAATATATCTTTCTGGCCAAACATCGGCCTATAAATAGATGTCTACACAGTGACTCCTGCCGCACTAAACACGCGCTCCGATGCCACGCTACTGGCCGGGCATGACAGCCTTTCAAGGGCAAATTCAGCTAGTTGGGGCCAAAGGTCAAGTTTCGTTGCCCAGTAGTCAAGGGGATTGTCTACCTCGGTTGGCAGGGTGCTGTCCAAGTAGGCCCAAGCCTGTTGTTTGAGGTCCTGCTCCAGGTCCACCTGATGCTGCTGCTGCTGCGGCTGGTTAGTAGTTTCCTCACTGCGCTGGTGAAGAAAGCTACTCATCATCGACTGCAGACTGAGGCAGCCGCTGCTGGTGGAGCTGCCACTGCTCCTACCACCCCACCCCTCCCCTGCTGCCATGGCAGCGGAACGCGAGCGCACAGGGCCCACAGTGTCTAAGGATGGACGTTGGCGCAGAAAGGCAGAGACCAACTGACTACATAGGTGGTTTTTATAGTACTTTATTTTGGCCTCCCTCTCAGCAGGTGTGAAAAAGGCCACCATTTTTGAACGGTAGCGAGGGTCCAACAAGGTGGACAGCCAAAAGTCATCCCTCTGTCTGATGGTTATTATTCGGCTGTCGCTACGCAAGCAACCGAGCATGCTATGGGCCATTTGTGCCAAGGAATGCGAGGGACTCCCTGCCTCCATCTCCACAGCATACTGCCACGGTGCGTCTGGGTCCTCTGTCTCCTCCTCCTCTACCAGATGCTCCTGCTCCTCCACTCCTGTCCGCTGAGTGGAAAAACCACCCATTTCACTCAATAATTCCTGAGCACCAATGTCCTCCTCTACCTCCTCCTCTTCTTCCTGTCCTGCCCCCACAGGGGTCATGTGGCGTTGAGATCTGTGCGCCACATCTACCGCACCCTGACCAGCCATTGTTAACAGCATTTGTTCCAGGACGTGCAACAGAGGAATGACGTCGTTCATCCCATAGTCCTGCCGACTCACGAATAGCGTGGCCTCCTCAAAGGGCCTGAGCAAGCGGCAGGTGTCACGCATGAGCTGCCAATGGCTGACATCTAAGTTACACAGGGGAGTACCTTATTCCGCTTGTAACATCAGGAAATCGGTGATGGCCTTTCGCTGTTCGTAAAGGCGGTCTAACATATGTAGGGTTGAATTCCACCTTGTTGCAACGTCGCAGATCAGGCGATGCTGTGGAATTCCGTTCTGCCGCTGCAGCTCAAGGAGGGTGTGCTTTGCGGTGTAGGAATGGCTGAAATGCATGCAAAGTTTACGTGACATTTTAAGGATGTCTTGCAGTGGGATGGTGGATTTTAGGAACCGCTTGACAACCAGATTGAACACGTGAGCCATGCATGGCGCATGGCACAACCTTCCTTGACGCAGAGCAGACACCATGTTCTTTCCGTTGTCGGTCAACATGGTTCCGATTTTCAGTTTGCGCGGAGACAGCCATCTGTCGATTTCTCTGTTCATTACACTCAGAAGTTCCTCCCCTGTGTGACTACGTTCGCCAAGGCATACCAGGTGCAGCACAGCGTGACACCGTTGCGCCCTGCACATGTGATATGCCGGTCGGGTAATGGGACTTGGCACGGGGGTGGCGGCTGAGGACACGGCGGAAGAAGAGGTGGTAGAGGCGGACATCTTTGCTGGACCAAGGACGTGCAAACGTGGAGGCAAAAGCGGCGTGACCTGTCCAAGTTGCTGGTGCGGCTGTGCCGGCACCACGTTCACCCAGTGGGCCGTAAATGACATGTACTGTCCCTGACCGTAGTTACAGCTCCACACGTCGGCGCTGCCGTGCACTTTGGCAGAGACCGACATGCTCAAAGACTGGCCCACCATCTCTTCTACATGTGAATGCAGGGCTGGCACTGCCTTTTTGGCGAAGAAATGCCGGCTTGGCACTCTCCACCGCGGCTCGGCACAAGCCATCATTTCTCGGAAAAGTGCTGAGTCCACCACTTGGAAAGGGAGGGACTGCAGCACCAGCAACTTGGACAGGAGGACGTTCAGCTTCTGCACCGTCGGGTGCGTGCTCGCAAACTGTTGTCTCTTGGAAACGGATTCCAAGAAAGACTGCTGACGGAATCCGTGAAGAGGAGTAGCAGGAGAAGGAGCATCTGAACGAGCGGAAGATGCCAACGCGCGACAACTCCCCTCAGCAGAGGTGTTGGAGCCTTGACTGGCTGATAGAGGGCGATTGACGTCGGGTGACGGAGCAAGTAACGGAGCGGGTGATGGAGCGGGGGCTGGGGCAGGCAGAACCGCCGTATCTTTATCACGGTTTTCCCAGGCCACCGAATGGCGACGCTGCATATGCTGACGCAACGCTGTAGTCCCAACATTGGCCCCCTGGCCACGCTTGACTTTCTGGCCACATAGTCGACATACGGCTACGTTTACTTCCTCGGGCGGCGTGACGAAAAATTGCCACACCGCCGAGTAGGAAACTTTGCCCCCGCTACTCCTCACTGGCTGACTGCTACTTCCTCCGTGCACACCGGCACCACTACTGGCCGTGGTGGTAGGCTGCAGTGGAGCTGGTGCTCTACTCCGTGGCCGTTTGGCTCCACTGACACTGCTGCGACCCTGCTGCCTCCTGGGCAACCCACCGACTGTTTTGCTCGCTGGCAAGCTGGCACCCTCTTCTCCTGATGATGCGGAAGCAATAGCCTGATGACGACGAGGCTGCCAAGTGCGATCAGCCTCATCATCATCAGTTAGGGTCTCCGCATCACTACTAGCCCCCTCGGCTGCGTGTGGGTCAGGAGACAGACCTGTCTCTAGACCGGCTACCGAGCCACTCTCCTCGCCAGTACTTCTTCGCCTGGCTGCTGAAGAGGCGGATGTCTCCCCCCGTTCCTGACCGCCCTCTGTTAGCTCTTCCTCACTGTACAGTGGGCCTGAGCCCACAGCATGCGATACTTCGCTTGGTGAGGGAACAGCAAAGGACAGGGGCAGGTCGAGGACACGTGATTTCAGTGGGCTTGCTCCCAGGCCATGCCAACTAACGGTTGTGTCTGACGTACCCACCGACCGTTGGCTGTAGGTGTCAGAAGTGACCTGGGAAGAGGAAGATTACCGAGTCAACCAATCGATGACGGCAGGGTTGTCGGTGGAGACACGACCGCTGGATGACACCGGGAGCACTGGCCTCTGGCTGCGACTAGTGCTGCCTCGACCCCTTCCTCTGCTGCCACGTCTGCTCGCTCCTGAAACATTGCCTCCTCTGCCACTCCTCTGCGTGTTGTCTGACATACTCTTTAATTCAATAAGCACCCCAAAAATAAAACCGGATTTAACTCTTTGAACGTACAATAGTGGTTGTGAAGCAGAAAGTCAGTTTATTTAGCACAATCGGTCAATTGCAGCTTGCCGTTGGCTGGAAACTGTACGTTTAGGTCACTGGAATGCACTAATCACCCAAAAAATATTACCGCCACCCGGCGTGTAAATGGATCTAACTCTTTGAACGTACAATAGTGGTTGTGAAGCAGAAAGTCAGTTTATTGTACACAAACGGTCAATTGCAGCTTGCCGTTGGCTGGAAACTGTACGTTTCTGTCACTGGAATGCACTAATCACCCAAAAAATATTACCGCCAGCCGGCATGTAAATGGATTTAACTCTTTGAACGTACAATAGTGGTTGTGAAGCAGAAAGTCAGTTTATTTAGCACAATCGGTCAATTGCAGCTTGCCGTTGGCTGGAAACTGTACGTTTATGTCACTGGAATGCACTAATCACCCAAAAAATATTACCGCCACCCGGCGTGTAAATGGATCTAACTCTTTGAACGTACAATAGTGGTTGTGAAGCAGAAAGTCAGTTTATTTAGCACAATCGGTCAATTGCAGCTTGCCGTTGGCTGGAAACTGTACGTTTCTGTCACTGGAATGCACTAATCACCCAAAAAATATTACCGCCACCCGGCGTGTAAATGGATCTAACTCTTTGAATGTACAATAGTGGTTGTGAAGCAGAAAGTCAGTTTATTTAGCACAATCGGTCAATTGCAGCTTGCCGTTGACTGGAAACTGTACGTTTATGTCACTGGAATGCACTAATCACCCAAAAAATATTACCGCCACCCGGCGTGTATATGGATTTAACTCTTTGAACGTACAATAGTGGTTGTGAAGCAGAAAGTCAGTTTATTTAGCACAATCGGTCAATTGCAGCTTGCCGTTGGCTGGAAACTGTACGTTTATGTCACTGGAATGCACTAATCACCCAAAAAATATTACCGCCACCCGGCGTGTAAATGGATCTAACTCTTTGAACGTACAATAGTGGTTGTGAAGCAGAAAGTCAGTTTATTGTACACAATCGGTCAATTGCAGCTTGCCGTTGGCTGGAAACTGTACGTTTCTGTCACTGGAATGCACTAATCACCCAAAAAATATTACCGCCAGCCGGCGTGTAAATGGATTTAACTCTTTGAACGTACAATAGTGGTTGTGAAGGAGAAAGTCAGTTTATTTAGCACAATCGGTCAATTGCAGCTTGCCGTTGGCTGGAAACTGTACGTTTATGTCACTGGAATGCACTAATCACCCAAAAAATATTACCGCCACCCGGCGTGTATATGGATTTAACTCTTTGAACGTACAATAGTGGTTGTGAAGCAGAAAGTCAGTTTATTTAGCACAATCGGTCAATTGCAGCTTGCCGATGGCTGGAAACTGTACGTTTATGTCACTGGAATGCACTAATCACCCAAAAAATATTACCGCCACCCGGCGTGTATATGGATTTAACTCTTTGAACGTACAATAGTGGTTGTGAAGCAGAAAGTCAGTTTATTTAGCACAATCGGTCAATTGCAGCTTGCCGATGGCTGGAAACTGTACGTTTATGTCACTGGAATGCACTAATCACCCAAAAAATATTACCGCCACCCGGCGTGTAAATGGATCTAACTCTTTGAACGTACAATAGTGGTTGTGAAGCAGAAAGTCAGTTTATTGTACACAATCGGTCAATTGCAGCTTGCCATTGGCTGGAAACTGTACGTTTCTGTCACTGGAATGCACTAATCACCCAAAAAATATTACCGCCAGCCGGCGTGTAAATGGATTTAACTCTTTGAACGTACAATAGTGGTTGTGAAGCAGAAAGTCAGTTTATTTTGCACAATCGGTCAATTGCAGCTTGCCGTTGGCTGGAAACTGTACGTTTATGTCACTGGAATGCACTAATCACCCAAAAAATATTACCGCCACCTGGCGTGTAAATGGATTTAACTCTTTGAACGTACAATAGTGGTTGTGAAGCAGAAAGTCAGTTTATTGTACACAATCGGTCAATTGCAGCTTGCCGTTGGCTGGAAACTGTACGTTTGTGTCACTGGAATGCACTAATCACCCAAAAAATATTACCGCCAGCCGGCGTGTAAATGGATTTAACTCTTTGAACGTACAATAGTGGTTGTGAAGCAGAAAGTCAGTTTATTTTGCACAATCGGCAAACTGCAGCACCAACTGTGCACGACAGCCACCAAAAAAAAAAGGGTGTATGTCACTTTAAATTTTTGATTCTTTGATAGCTGTGGCCCTAAGTAACGATTCTGTGTCCCTGAGTAACGATTCTGTGTCCCTGAGTAACGATTCTGTGTCCCTGAGTAACGATTCTGTGTCCCTGAGTAACGATTCTGTGGCCCTAAAGTCTCTGTGGCCCTAACTCTGTCCCTTAATACACACAGGTCTGTCTCTCTTGAATGACCGGAGGCTAATGGAGAATTCTAAGATGGCCGCGATTTATAGCTCCACCATTACACAGTGCTGGCTGGCTGCTGATTGGCTAATGCGATCACATGTCATGATTCATGACTCATGAATGCATTATGGGTCAGCGCGCCTTGTCTGCGCGCCTTCCCAGAGATCCCCGCCCCATCTTCTCTGTCCATTTTCTCCTGTCGCCACACATGTCGCCGCCATTTTTGGGAAAATTCGATTCGTGCATCCGAAGTTTGCTAATCTTCGGATTCGTCGCGAATCAAATTTTTCCAAATCTTCGGAACGAATTCCACTTCGTCATGTTCGATTTGCTCATCTCTAATCACATCTTAATTGACGCCTTGTGTTTCCAATATATAAATGGGGACAAGGGCATTTTGCTATATATATTACACCTTCCATACCGCAGTTAAAGATTTCATTGATGGCAATTATTTCACCATTTTTTGGATTGGTAAATTAATTTACACTAGGTATATAGGTACAGGCTTTACAGTGTCCACATTTATGGCTTCCTGTCAGTTTATTTGGTATCAAAGTATGAATGTGATGTGATTAAAGTATTTTGGCCATATGACTGTACCAGCAAATCACGTAAACTTTTCTCTTTACGATATGTAAAAAGAGGAATATTAGGTAATACCTTAGACAGATCTTTGTCGTCTAACAATATATGCCAGTCCTTTTTTATAATATTGTAAGTTTGACCAGATTGTCTACAATAAGTCCCTTTGATCCTCATTTCTCCCTTTTTCTCTTTTTTTCTTTTTGGAACTAACAAATGTTCCCTTAGAGTTTTTTCCACTTTGTCCTAGGATCTTTAGAGATCCAAACTTTTATATCCTCTTTTCCTAAACCGTTCAAAAAGACGAGCACTTTTTATTTTAAAGGCTTCAAAATAGAAAGTGCTCATCTTTTTGAACGGTTTACACTAGGGTCAAAGATTTAACCAATCCAAAAAATGGCGAAATAATTACCATCAAGGAATTCTTTACCTGTAGTACGGAAGGTGTAATCTACATAGCAAAATGCCCTTGTCCCTATTTATGTGTTGGAAAAACGAGGCGTCAATTAAGACGTCATGTATTAGAACATGTTAATGATATCATTTTGAAAAAAGATAGACCAATAGCCAGATATTTTCTGGAAAAACATGAAGGAAAACCAGAATGCTTGGCTTTTTGCGCAGTACAACAAGTTAAACTAGGCCCAAGGAAAGGAGATCTGGATACAATTTTGCTCAAATTAGAAGCAAAATGGATATTTCGCCTGGGCTCCTCTTATGGATTAACCACTTCACGACTGTGCTATAGCTACATGACAGCTACAGCGTGGTTGTCCAGTTCTGGCAAGATATACATATTGTGTTTTGTGCATTGAAATTCTAAAAAGTTTATTTTTCCCAAAAGATTTGCATTTGAAAAATCGTTGCACAAATACAGTGTGATGTAAAAAATGTCAACACCCACTGTTTTATTCTCTAGGGCCTCTACTTTGAAAATAAAAATGATAGTGTTTGGTGGTTCAAAGTAGTTTTCTCATGTGAACAAAAAGTGTCAGAAAAGGCTTGGTCTTCAAGAGTGGGTGATATGTGGCTTAAGCTTCTAATGGTGGCCCTGAAATGCCAAGATAGTAGAAGCAACCCCCTCCCCCAATTACCCCTTTTTGGAAAGTAGACACTCCAAGGTATTTGCTAAGAGGCATTGTGAGTATTGTGCAGATCTCATTTATTGCCACGTTTTTGGAAAATGAAGAAAGAAAACAAAAATGTGTTATGCTGTTACACAGTTAATATTTATGTTAATGTACATGAGAATTCATATAGTTTATTTTTTGTACCATTTCCTATGGATTTTCTATAGTTAGTTATGCTGCCATCCAGTGGTCTTATTTGGTAATACACTTTGTTTTTCATGTTGCCTCCCTGAGATCTATGACACAATTCCTTTGTATATGAAGCTCCTCCCTTCTTCTTGAGTACAGAACTTCCTGTTTCATGGAGGCAGCTAACAGACCACATGTAACAGGGACACATGTATTCTGCATAGTACGCTACAGAAAGTATCATCTTTTGACCGCATAATACTGGAAACCATTCATTCTGCTGTATCCTGTTGTCACATGTACAGAATAAAGCAACTTCTGGATGAACACAGTATTGGTGAGTTCAGCTATCTGATAAGGATTGTCCACAGTGATTATATCTGCTTATACAGGCTAGGCAGAGAGGTCTCACAAGGGATAAATTGCTATCACAACAATCTGAGTCAGAATATGTATTTTTTCTTTTCTTTTTTTCATTTTCAAAACCCTGTGACAAAAATGATATCTGTAAAATACTCGCCATGCCTCTTATCAAATTCCTTTGGGTGTCTACTTTCCAAAAAAGGGGTCATTTGAGGGGGTGTTTGTACTATCCTGGCATTTCAGGGACTCTGAAACTGTGATAGGTAGTGGGGAAGGGATATGAGGAAATATGCCCTTTGAAAGCCTGGAGGTGGTCATTCGATTTTGGGGGCCTGCATGTAGCTAGGCTGCCAAAAAGTCTCTCACATGTGGTATCCCCATATTCAGGAAAAGTAGAAGAATGTGTTTTGGGGTGTTGTTCCACATATACTCATGGCATGCATGAGCAATATATCATTAAAGTAACAACTTTTGTGTAAACAAAATTAAAAATAAATTTAAAAAATTGTCATATTGAAAAAATTTGTGCAAAAGAAATAAATCTTCTATGGACTCAACATGCCTCTCAGCACATAGCTTAGGGTGTCTACTTTCCGAAAAGGGGTCATTTTGGGGTGTTTGTACTGTCCTGGTATTTTAGCACCTCAAGAAATGTGCAGTCAGAAAGTAAAAGCTGTGTAAATTCTATTATCTATACCATAGTTTGTAGATTCTATAACTTTCACACAAACCAATTAATTTTACATGTATTGAGATTTTTTTTTTACCAAAGACATGTAACAGAATACATTTTGGCCTAAATTTATGACTAACTTTGAGTTTATTGTATATTTTTTATAACCAAAAGTGAAAAGATATCGGCTTTTTTTTTCAAAATTGTTGGTCTTTTTTTATTTATAGTGCAAAAAGTAAAAACCGCAGAGGTGATCAAATATCACCAAAAGAAAGATCTATTTGTGTGAAAAAAAGACATAAATTTTGTTTGGGTACAACATTGCATGATCGTGCAATTACCAGTTGAAATAGCGCAGTGCTAAACAGAAAAAAATGGCCTGGTCACTAAGGGGGGTAAATCCTCTGGAGGGCAAGTGGTTAAATACCACCAAAAAGGAAAGATCTAATTGTGTAAAAAAAATGATAAACATTTCATATGGGTACAATGTAGCATGACCGCGCAATTGTCATTCAAAGTGTGAAAGCACTGAAAGCTGAAAATTGGCCTAGGCACGAAGGGGGCAAAAGTGCCCAGTAGGCAAGTGGTTAAATGAGGGGTTCACCTATCTGCCTTTCGTGTGCTAATTGTGTACCTACGTGTATCTGTATCCCTCTTTTTATAAATATATATATATATATATATAATTTTTTTTAGGGTCGTTGTATTAGTGAATTTGTGGCAAAAACATGTGGGCAGAATAATATTTTATAAGGGAGAATGCACATTTGTTTTATATATTCGTGTGATAGAATTCCTATATACAAATAAATATGTTGAATGCAGTAAACTGTGATGTGCAGCGCTTATTGTATCCAGTTCTGTAATATCTGTTTGTTGCCACAAGATTGCTCTGCGTCATCATGCACGGATGTGACGTGATGACACAATCGCGTCATTGTACGTGGCGGCTGTAACAGCGTGAACCCAGAGACTGACGCAGTCCTCCATTTTGTTAAGAACCTCCATCTTGGCAAAGGGGTTAACCATCCTGACAAACATATTTCCCCCTCATTCTCTCCCTCCCTTTCTGAGAGTCACAGCGACATTTGGCCAGTGTGTATGTGTGTTAGGAGTGTCACAGGAGGCCAGGGCCCAGCAGGGGGCTAGGAGCTATAAAGTCCCCAAGGGAGCTGGGGCCTAGCTGTCCGAAGAACCTGTAAAATGTAACACCTCGTATAAGATAAGGCAAGCTTTCCACAGAGTTCAAAACATTCCAAGGAAGGCGGGACCAGCTAACACTTTTAAAAATCAATTTTTCCCCTATGTCTCATATCTTGGAATATGAGAGACTTACAAAAAAACCAGACATATCGTCAGATTGGCTAAGGGAAGATGAACAATTTGATAGGTCACTCGCCTTGTCTCGAATACATAGGAAAGCCAAAAAATAGATCTCGCGAACCATTCAGTGTATAATTTCATAATTCATATCTAATCAATCCTCAGACGTGTCTGCATAATAATCTACCCGCGGGTGGAATGTCACTTGTGCATAGGAAAAGTTATGAGCCAAAATATGAACTAAACGAGATTTTGGCTCTAGTTTAGGTCCACGCCCAGACCTCCACGCCCTAAACGGGGTATTGGTCCTTGACTTCAGAGACACCCTCTGCTGGGGAACTACAAATTAAGCTGTCAGGCCTAAGAAAAGCTGAGTTGAAGACGTCTCCCATTTTAACATCAGTACCACCTGGGAAGACCCCTGCCCTTTCGCTCTGAAACTTGGATCTGCTAACCCAGGACTTTGGCAAGTACTTTAACCCTTTCACCTCTCTCTGATATCTTTTTGCTGTGCTGTTGGTCTCTGTATATTTATATATATATCTTAATTACATCTTTTTCTGTAAATATTTTTATTGCACCTGTTTGACCTTTTAGTAATAAATCTTTCCTTCTGAAAGTGTTGAACTGTTTCTATAGTGCTTTATTGCAATTTACGAATTCCTGCCTTAAAGAGAACGCTACTGTGTTTGTTTAACCCTCTGTATAACCGTGTTATACAGACGATTACCTCAACCATTATAGTGGCATTGCTGATATCGCAGAGTTTCCTCTTTCTCTGTACAAAAAGGAGGTGGTGGCAGTGTGAAGGGTTAATTGCAAAATTAACCTGACCCAGTAACAATCGATTCAGGCTGCCGGTGCATTGATTGCAGTCCAATTAGCTGGAAAATCGTTGTGCAGGGTGCAGCTGAGTGTGGCATTGTTACGCACGTGACATCGCGGTTGTAGATCGGCTAGTCCTTCGGTCACGAGTTTGGTGAGAAGGTCTGGGGTCTGACGCCATGATCGTCACATATTGGTGACAGAGATCGTGGGATCGTCGCATATTGGTGGCAGCGATCCCACGTCTGTTACAGCAGCCATCTTAGTTTTTGGATATTATAAATAGAAGGCCCACATATTCAAGCCAATTTTTGTTTCACATGGTGGGGTGCACACACTTATTATGATTTCAACACTCCTGATGAAGCTCCATCTTAGGAGCAAAACCTTTTGAGTTCTAGTTAATTATTGGGTTTTTTTTAGCCTTTATTCATAATTTATAGGATGGAGATCTGACAGACATATATATTCATCTGACACCCATAGGTGAAAGTGTGGCTATTGGATAGCTTATATTTATTCTGATAAAGGCAATACTAACTATGAGGTTGGGGCAGCTCTAGATATATAGGAACAAGAGCTAGAAGTCCATTTCCCCCCTCCCTTTTGGAGCTAGTTCGCCAGTAATGGCTTTCAGTCAGTAACCTATGGTGAGTATTGCCTTATTTTCATTTACGGGTGGATAGAGATGTATATCATGCTGTACTATCCTGGTCAAGACTTGGTGAGTGAATTTTTTTCAACCGTTTAGTAGTGCTGTTCATCATAGATTGAAGACATTAAAATATAGTTTTCATTATATGTTTTTTTTTATATCAGGTGAGGATAATCAATTGTCTTCTGACGTTTTTTGGGGTGTATTATGATATCGCTGATTAGGCCTCCATCTTTGGGTGTTACAACATATGAGACCCTTAATCATATACTTTTGTATATACAGTCATGGCCGAAATTGTTGGCACCCTTGATATTTCTCCAGGAAATCATGTATTTCTCACGAAACGTATTGCATTAACACATGTTTTGCTATACACATGTTTATTCCCTTTGTGTGTATTGGGACAAAACAAAAAAAGGGAGGAAAGAAAGCAAATTCGACATAATGTCACACAAACCTCCAAAAATGGGCTGGACAAAAGTATTGGCACCCTTTCACAACTGCGGATAAATAAGAATGTTACAAGCATGTGATGCTCCTGTAAACTCACCTGGGGCAAGTAACAGGTGTGGGCAATATAGAAATCACACCTGAAAGCAGATAAAAAGGAGAGACGTTCACTTAACCTTTGCATTGTGTGTCTGTCTGTGCCACACTAAGCATGGACAACAGAAAGAGGAGACGAGAACTGTCTGAGGACCTGAGAACCAAAATTGTGGCAAAATATCAACAATCTCAAGGTTACAAGTCCATCTCCAGAGAACTAGATTTGCCTTTGTCCACAGTGCGCAACATTATCAAGAAGTTTGCAACCCATGGCACTGTAGCTAATCTCCCTGGTCGTGGACGGATGAGGAAAATTGATGAAAGATTGCAACGCAGAATAGTCCGGATGGTGGATAAGCAGCCCCAAACATGTTCCAAAGACATTCAAGCTGTCCTGCAGGCTCAGGGAGCATCAGTGTCAGCGCGAACTATCCGTCGACATTTAAATGAAATGAAACGCTATGGAAGGAGACCCAGGAGGACCCCACTGCTGACACAGAGACATAAAAAAGCAAGACTACAGTTTGCCAAAATGTACTTGAGTAAGCCAAAAGCCTTCTGGGAAAACGTCTTGTGGACAGATGAGACCAAGATAGAGCTTTTCGGTAAAGCACATCATTCTACTGTTTACCGAAAACGGAATGAGGCCTACAAAGAACAAAACACAGTACCTACGGTAAAATATGGTGGAGGTTCAATGATGTTTTGGGGTTGTTTTGCTGCCTCTGGCACTGGGTGCCTTGACTGTGTGCAAGGCATCATGAAATCTGAGGATTACCAAAGGAT
Organism: Staurois parvus; assembly: GCF_062004578.1. Taxonomy (NCBI): domain Eukaryota; kingdom Metazoa; phylum Chordata; class Amphibia; order Anura; family Ranidae; genus Staurois; species Staurois parvus. The sequence continues at coordinate 850,073 of NW_028318765.1, read as the reverse complement.
TTTGGGTCGCACTGTAGGGCCCAGTGTCAGAAAGCTGGGTTTGCGTCCAAGATCCTGGGTCTTCCAGCAGGACAATGACCCCAAACATACGTCAAAAAGCACTCAGAAATGGATGGCAAAGAAGCGCTGGAGAGTTCTGAAGTGGCCAGCAATGAGCCCAGATCTAAATCCCATTGAACACCTGTGGAGAGATCTTAAAATTGCTGTTGGGAAAAGGTGTCCTTCCAATAAGAGAGACCTGGAGCTGTTTGCAAAGGAAGAGTGGTCCAAAATTCCGGGTGAGAGGTGTCAGAAGCTTATTGATGGTTATAGGAAGCGACTGATTTCAGTTATGTTTTCCAAAGGGTGTGCAACCAAATATTAAGTTAAGGGTGCCAATACTTTTGTCCAGCCCATTTTTGGGGTTTTGTGTGACATTATGTCATATTTGCTTTTCTGCCTCTGTTTTATATTTGTTCCAATACATACAAAGGGAATAAACATGTGTATAGCAAAACATGTGTTAATGCAATACCTTTTTTGTGTGAAATACTTGATTTTCAGGAAAAATATCAAGGGTGCCAACAATTTCGGCCATGACTGTATAAAGAAAATCCTAACTATATGATTAGGTCACTTAACTTTCCAGTGGCTTTTGGTGCGTGAATATGCGCACCCCTGTTCTGAGATTTAGCCAGATGTGGAAATCTTTGTAAGAGATTAATAAGTCAGTCAGTTGTGATTAACCACTTGCCCTCCAGAGGATTTACCACCCTTTCTGACCAGACCATTTTTTGCGTTATGGCGCTGTGTTATTTTAACTAACAATTGTGCTGTCATGCAACGCTGCACCCAAATGAAATATACGTCCTTATTTTCTCACAAACAGAGCTTTATTTTGGTGGTATTTTATCACCTGTGTGTTTATTTTTTGCACTATTAAAAAAAAAACTGACTTGGCGTTACTGACATCCCCAGTGACACCAATACAGTGATCAGTGCTAACAAATAGCATTGGCACTACTGGGGTGTGGGGTGATCAAAGGGTTAACTGTGTGCTGTGTGCCATTTTACATACTTTCCTGTGTGTGTGTGTGCTTCACTGTAAGCACACTGCTTTGCATGGCTGTGCTGGAGGCTGGAGAGCATTGCAACCAAAATCAGTAGATGACAGATGCAGTGTCAGACTCCTGCATACTCTCAATATAGCTGTCTGCTTGTATCTCCTGTACATCAGTGCCATCGCAGTTAATTAATAACTACAAGCGGTCTCAGGGACGTATTTACCGCGAGGCAAACAAGGCGTTTGCCTAGGGCGACATTTTTCAGGGGGCGGTGCCGTCCCCTGAAAGAAGGGAAACACATGAAGATGGGGACATGTTGGGCTCGGTGTGGTTAGCCTTCCCAGAGTACCGGCCACCGCCAAGGAGTAGAAGGAGGAAGAAGGACATCTGGGGTACAGTCCTGAGGACATGGCGCGGCTGCTGGAGTGGTGGGAGGTCGGCACGTGAGGTGAGGATGGGGAAATATAACTCACAAGAGTTGTGAAAAGTCCTGAACTTCCTGCAATCCCCTGTAAAGAACTCAGGCGTAGGCACCCGGGGTTTCAGCAGAGCAGAGGCTTCAATGGTTATACTGTTTTCCGTTTGAGTGGCCGCATCAAAGGTAGTCATGAGGTCTGTGTCTATGAGGACATTAGAGTCGGTTCGCATTTTACTCTCCAGGTGTTCAAACTTCTTTTGTAACTCATGCATCACATTGAACAAGGTGGTTACTGCTTGGCGAATGTCCCCCAGCTGTGAGGCCTCCCTTTCAGACTCCATCACTGGGTGACTGGTACTGTCACGTACCTGATCGGAGACTGAAATGAAGAGGTCAGCCTCACTTGTGTCACTAGCCCTGACTCCGCTGAGGTTGGAACAGCGGGAGTCTAGGGACCAGGGGGACAAGAGTGCCAGTGGTGGTTGTTTGCGGCTCTTGCAGATGATGACTTTGGTAGGCAGAGTATCCTCTGATTTGGTTACCAGAATAGCAGGCAGAGCAGGTTCTGGGCAATACCCGATGTACAGCAGGGCAATGTAGGTAGCCAGGACACAGGACAGGAGCAGGGTCATAGAGTAGCCAGGGTCATCAACCGTTGGGCAGCAAGGTACAAAATCAGCAGGAGAAGCCAGAGTCAAGAACAGAGCCGGAGTCAGGAACCAGGAGCAGGAGAGTAGTCGGAGTCGGGTCAGGAGCAAGCCGGGTCAGCAACAAGGAAACGTTCAGAAGCAAGCAGGACACAGCGGGGAAGCTGAAGACCAGTCAGCACTGAATCAGCACCGAGGTGCTCTTTAAATAGCCCGCTGAGCGCCAACTGGTACGCCTGGGTCCTAGTGCCTGCCCGGCGCCGTCATTGGTGACAGGTGCGCCTGGGTCCTAGTGCCCACCTGCCTGTATGCCTTGTCGGGATCCTGCGCATGCGCAGATTCATGCACTGCAGCAATCTTCTCTTAGCCCTTACAGATGCTCTGAGAATGCTAGATACTGAGCCATGGGGAGCAGAAAAGAACTGTAAAAAGTCCTGTGTAACAAGGTAATGGAACTTTATAAAGATGAAAAATGACATAAAAAGATATCCAAAGCCTAAAATATGCTAGTCAGTACTGTTTATTCACTTATTAAGAAGTGGAAAATTCAGGGATCTCTTGATATCAAGCAAAGGCCAGGTAGATCAAGAAATATTGCAGCCACAACTGCCAGGAGAATTGTTCGGAATAAAAGGAAAACCCCAAAGGTAACCTCAGGAGAAATACAGGCTGCTCTGGAAAGAAGAGCATGTCACATACATACTGACGGTTGCTCTATGGATCCACAGACCGGGATTCCCCGGGGTGCGGAGTCTAGGCCCCAGTCTGCTTATTCACCAGAGCCCCTGATGGTGGGGATGGACTTGGAGCAGGCTGAGACCAGGTCGCAGCCCCTGGGTACACCCAGCTGTAGTAGAGGAAACTGCCAGTGGCATGTAGCTGGATAAGAGCCTGATGTGTGGAGGCTTAGCAGGCCTTGACTGTAATGGATGGATCTGTGCAGGATGGATGGATGGAACCAGGGGCGGACTGACCATTTTGAAACTCGGGCACTGCCTGAGGGCCCGGGGTCAGTAGGGGGCCCCATGAGATGCCCCTGGTACCTTTTTCTTAGGCTTTTTTGAGTTTGGGCAAGGACACAGGGGCCCCATGATCCCCTATTGCCCCATGATTTGTCAGTCCGCCCCTGGACGGAACACACTGAACAGTAGCAGACAGGCCGGGTCGGTATCAATGGAGGCAGAACGGAACAGAGCAGCAGGCAGAGAATCGTCGGGTCACAAGCCAGGTTCAGCAGCAGGAGATCAGATAATCGGGGACAGGCAGAAAAATGGTCAAACGAGCCAGGAGTCAGGGCAGGAGATGGTCAGCAGTAATCAGGATCAGGCAGGGTTCGGCAACAAGATACTCTCACAGGAACAGGATAAACAGGAACAAGACCATACGGCAATGTGAGCATTGCAAGAGCCGATTTAAATAGCCTAGCGCTCACAGGTGCACCTGGGTCCTAGTGCCTGCCTGGCGCCATCATTGGTGACAGGCGCGCCTGCGTCCTAGTGCCCGCCTGCCTGTACGTCTTGTCGGGATCCTACACATGTGAAGATTCGTGCGTCGCGGCGATCTTCTCGTTCCCTGACAGAGTGGTTGTTTCAAGGAACACAATACGATGATACTTGAACAAAATGAGCTGCAAGGTCGAGTTGCCAGAAAGAAGCCTTTACTGCACCAATGCCACAAAAAGGCCCAGTTACAATATGCCTGACAACACCTTGACACACCTCACAGCTTCTGGTACACTAATCTGGAGTGTCAAGACCAAAATAGAAGTCTTTCTCAGCGTCTATATATTCTAAATGACCCTTATTGTGATACAAATTGTTTTTTCTTCTTATTTAATATTCTTCCTCCATATATGATTAATCCTTCATTCTCCAAGTGTCACCCTCAAGAAAAAAAAATAAAACCACACTCAATTCACTCACAGCAATTATAAGAAATACACTCACAAAATTAGTGTAAAATTGGGCTTAAAACACTCCACCCTCTGTTTACTTGAAAATAGCTTTTTGACACATTCCACTAACAAATTTCTCCAAAATTCAGCCTCTTATCCCGCCCTTCCCTTCGTAGGAAATTTACCTCCAAAAAAAGTGAATTATAGTGTAATAGCCTTATTAAAGATATGTACTCTCGTGCTCCCCTCACTTCTCAATTAAAACCACCAGTGCTACGTGAATGCACTCTCCACCACCTCACAGACCATGCGCCTTACCGGACTGCATTAATCCACCAGCATACACTATAAATTACTCTTCTCAAGCAATATTCCCGGTTTCCAATGGCATCATAACATGGATCAGAACAGATTTATATAGTGTAGTATGTTTTGTAAAATCAGCTATTTATTTAATTAAAAGTGCTTACAAGCAAAAGCAATATAACAGCATATAGCACATCTCCTCAGCATCAGCGTTAAACATTCAAAAACCTCATCTAATATGGCCGCTCCGCAACTTCCGGTCTACCACTGACGTGTTTCGTCACTTCTGACTTCATCAAAGGATGTGCTCCTCAGACTTGCGGCCAGATAAATACTTTCACCCCTCCCCGGCGTAAGTAGAAAAACGCCATCTTGGAGAAGGGCAATAACACATTCAGAGATTACCCCTGATACGTGTCATGGAAATTTTGTATTTTTGGTTGAACTTTAAATGTGTCATATATTAGTGTTATTCATATGTGTCTCGTGTGGCTTAATTAAAGCTCTGAAGGCTGCAATTGGGCCATGCGCATGTACAGTGTATGTATTACAGTACTCAGCTCGGTAATGGATGAGATGGCAGATCTGCGCTTATAGACCGGTGTGTATACCACCACGGCATTCGATGCGAATGCCGCCGGCGGTAGGCCGCGGGCCTGTATCCACATATCAGCAGCATAGTACCACATGGACTTCGTACTGCAAGGCGCCAAGCGGTGTGAACTCCGCGTGTAGGCTCATGTACAGTGGGGATCGAAAGTTTGGGCACCCCAGCTAAAAATTTGTATTAATGTGCATAAAGAAGCCAAGGAAAGATGGAAAAATCTCCAAAAGGCATCAAATTACAGATTAGACATTCTTATAATATGTCAACAAAAGTTAGATTTTATTTCCATCATTTACACTTTCAAAATAACAGAAAACAAAAAAATGGCGTCTGCAAACGTTTGGGCACCCTGCAGAGTTAATATCTTGTACTGCCCCCTTTGGCAAGTATCACAGCTTGTAAACGCTTTTTGTAGCCAGCCAAGAGTCTTTCAATTCTTGTTTGAGGTATCTTTGCCCATTCTTCCTTACAAAAGTCTTCCAGTTCTTTGAGATTTCTGGGCTGTCTGTCACGCACTGCTCTTTTAAGGTCTATCCATAGATTTTCAATTATGTTGAGGTCAGGAGATTGTGAAGGCCATGGCAAAACCTTCAGTTTACGCCTCTTGATGTAATCCCCTGTGGATTTTGAGGTGTGTTTAGGATCATTATCCATTTGTAGAAGCCATCCTCTCTTTAACTTCAGGCTTGTCTATATGTTCATTTGCAAAGTTCAAACGATGATTTTTGTGGTGAGGACGTAGAAGAGGTTTTCTTCTCATGGGGAGGAGCCCGAACATGGCGGCCGAGGAGAGCGTGAGGCACTAGCATTCTGCTAGGCTCCGCTTTCCATCCTTCCCAGGGACCCTCCGTAACAAAAAAATGAAGGGGCAGACTCACCGCAGTTAGGTGGGCTGAGGAGGAGAGGTCGGAGAGCAGGGGAGGTGAGTGGCCCGTGAAGAGAGGCAGGAGCCGGGTCAGCCGGAAGACGAGGAGACGCGGCGAGACCATGTGACTAGCCGCGGAGGATCTCTGGGAGGAGGTGAGACCGGCCGGCATCCCAAGCAGAGAGGGAAGTGTCGGTTCACTCCTAGCCTCGCTCCCCGGCGTGCAGACTAGCCCTGGACCCTGGAAAATCAGGAGAAGCAGCCTGTTGCCTTGTGATGACCCCTAAGTGACCGAAAAGCCAAAGGAGACCCGGAGGAATCCCCCTAGGACTGAGAAAAGCCCTCTACCCGACGACCAGAGCCTCTTACAAGCAAAGAGAGGGGTGAGTGAGAGCGGTTGGGGCTTTTTTTACATACTGGAATATTGTGAGTGTACTACAATCTCCTGTGGCAGAGGGGAGGAAAAAGGTGAAAGAGAGGAGGGGGGACTCCCAAGGGTCAAGAAGAGGTGGAGAAGAGAAGAGGAATAAGGAGACACAGAAAAGTAAAGTAAAAGGAAAAATAGCAAGGCAAGGCTGGGTTAACAAGCCCTAGACATATGACATACATCTGTATAAGGGGTCATAGAAAAAAACAAGACCCATAGAGGACTTGAAGAATAAAGGAATTAAAGGAGCAGGGCTCAAAGGGTCCCAAACGGGAACGATCAAGAAATATACTACTCAAGGAAATAGTACTCCAGAAAGGCCCCAAGATGCTAGTGAAAAAGGTGAAATGGAAGTCAGTTTGGGAAGTAACCCTAGATTATCACTGGACATGAATAGCAGCTGTAGTCAACAAACGGTGGAAAGGCTGGAGAAAAACGAACCTGAGGGTGAACTACATGTACCAAATAAAAAAGAGATGATAGAAATGTTCCAAAGTCTGGAGAAAATGATAAAGCAAGAAATGACATCTATTCGGAATGATTTGGGGCACCTGTTGCTGAGAGTGGAGGAAACAGAGGAGAAAGTTAAAAATCAGGCCCAAACCATTATTAAACTAGAAAGGAAGATAATAAATATGGATTTTATTCAGAAAAAACTTCTTTATAGAATGGAGGTTCAAGAGAATAAAGAAAGAAGGAGTAACCTTAGGGTACGAGGAATCCCAGAGTCTGTAAAAGGGGAATCACTGTATGAACTAGTTAGTAAAATTCTAAACTCCATAATGGATAGAGCGGAATCAGAAGTGATTAATCTGGATGGAGTGTTCAGAACAGGAAAGCTCAAACAGATCATTGGGAAGGAGAGACCGAGGGATACAGTTGTTCAATTTCAAAAATCTGGGGACAAAGATAAGATTTGGAGGAAGATTAAAGGAAGATCAATAATTAAATATAGAGATTTAGATATCCAAATCTATGCGGACTTAACATCAGAGACCCTATGGAGAAGAAGATCCTTGAGACCTTTATTGGAACAAATGAGAAAGCAGAAGGTGCAGTATAGATGGGGAACCCCAGAATGCCTAATTGGATGGAGAAACGGAGTTACAGCCTACCTGAGATTTCCAGAGGAACTGAGAGTCTTTTGTGAGAGATTGGACTTGCAAAGAATGGAAATAGAAGGATGGGAAGAAGAAAAAGGAGAATTAGAAGACATAAGAAAAGAGGACTGGCTGTGGGTTAGGGGAGGAAGAGGGGGCGGTTTGGGGCGGGGGAGAGAGGGAGGGGAGAAATAGAGACTCCAATTTTTTTTTATTTTTTTTTTGTCTCTCCCTTCCATTCTCCTCATTTCCCACCCACCCCCTTCTGAAAATAGGGTATTTCTTCCGGACTGATTTCTTCTTTTTTTTCTTTTCTTTCTGAGTCAAATGTTTAGAGAGAGGTAAACTGGGGAGGATGGAGAAGAGGTGAGCCGCCCATGGGCGGAGGTCAACCCCAAAGTCTTAAATCAAGGGTGGGAATGATCCCACAAATGATTAGTAGGCACTATACAAGCCTAAAAAGGGGTAGGGGGAAAGGGGGGAGGGAGGGGATGAGAGTTGGGTGGGAGAGAGGGAGGGGAGGAGGTATTGGGTCAATACTCTGCATGACAGAAGGGATAAAGAGGAAGAGGCAATCTGGAAGAGAGATGGAGTTAAATTGGGAATGATGGAAGAAATACAGTTTATAACCTATAATGTGAACGGGTTGAGTTGTCCAGGGAAGAGATTTAGGTTGTTTAATGAGTTACATCATAGGGCTACGTCAGTGGTATTTCTACAGGAGACGCATTTTGAGATAGAGGCAAACGTGAAATTGAAATCCAAACACTACCCAACATGGTACTATGCAGATTCTCCAATTAAAAGAGCAAAAGGGGTTGCAATAGGTTTGGCAAAGAATATGAGATTTGAGCTGGAGGATAGAAGAACCGACCCGGAGGGGAGGTTTTTATTCTTAAAAGGTAGACTCCAGGGGATTGAGTGTACTTTAGCCAATATATACTGCCCTAATAAAAACCCGGAGATGTATATGAAGGGTCTGCTGAAAAAATTAATGGAATTTAAAAAAGGGCGCCTGATAGTAGCTGGAGACCTAAATTTCTGTATGGACCCACAAAAGGATATTACCTCTTCTGTGCAAAGAGAGGGGAGTAGGTCTCTGAGAGCTCTGAAAAAAGTGATGCATGAATATCAACTAGTGGACACGTGGAGAATAAAGCATTTGAAAGACAGAGACTATACCTTCTTCTCTAATGCACATGAGATATACTCGAGATTAGATTACATCTTAATAGACCATCAACTTATAGATCATCTGGTTAAAATTGACATAGAGACAAGGACGTTCTCGGATCATGCTCCGGTTGTAATGAAAATGGGATGGGGAAGAAGGTGGACGGGAGGATTAGGGTGGAGGTTAAATGAGGCTCTTCTTCTGGATGAGGATGTAGTTCAGAAAATCGAGAAAGAGATTAAGGTATACTTTAAGGAGAACGAAACAGAGGAAGTATCGATAGCTGCAGTCTGGGAAAGCCATAAGGTATTCATAAGAGGAATCTTGATTGCGGCAGGAGCAAGGAAGAAAAGGGAAAGAAGAGAGAGGGTCAGTGGGCTCTTAAAAGAAATATTGGACTTGGAGCAGATCCATAAGAAGAAAATAACAAAAGATACGAGACAGAGGTTATTGGATAAAAAAAATGAGTTAGAGAGGTTGATGGATGAGGAGAAGAGAAGAGTATACAATAGGGTTTTGAACGAGAGATATAGATGGGGAGATAGACCAGGAAGATATCTAATGAGAGCTTTGAATAAAAAGAAAAATAGGAACTATATAGAAAAGATAAAAAGTTCAAAGGGGGAGTTGGTCCACTCAAATAAAGAGATTATTAAAGTGTTTACGGAGTATTTCAAAAAGTTATATAATATTAGTCCCCAAGGCCCTCTAAAAGAAGCCCAAGAGGGAATACATGAAAAAAAGATGACATACTTAAAAAATGCGGGATTACCAAAACTAAGTGAAGCACAGTTGAACTCCCTAGACGCAGAAATCTCCCAGGAAGAAATTAAAATAGCATTAAAAAGCACGGGGGGGGGGGGGAAAGCCCAGGCCCGGATGGATACACAGTTAAGTACTATAAGAAATTTAGTGAAGTACTGCTACCCAAGCTGGAGAAATATATGAATGCTCTGGGAGGTGGGATGGAAGTGAGGAGAGAATCCCTACAGGCTCATGTAGTACTTATTCACAAGGAGGGAAAAGATCCATCTCAGTGCTCCAGCTATAGACCTATCTCATTATTGAACACAGACACTAAACTGTATGCAAAGGTGTTAGCAAACAGATTGAGGGATCTGATGCCTGAATGGATCCATGGAGACCAGGTGGGCTTTGTACCGGGGAGAGAAGGTAGAGATAACGGCTTGAGAACCCTAATGCTTATTCAGAAAAGTAGAAAAGGGAAAGCCCCGGTGGTGCTCTTGTCGGTTGATGCAGAGAAGGCATTTGACAGAGTGGACTGGGGCTTTATGATGGACAATTTAAAAGTGCTGGGGATAGGTGATAGAATGCGAGAGTGGATAAGTAAACTATATAGGGAGCCTACAGCAATCATCACGGTAAATGGGGAGAGATCAGAACCCATCGGAATGTCTAATGGTACAAGACAGGGCTGTCCACTGTCCCCTCTGCTATATGTATTGTCACTCGAACCTCTGTTGTCAATAATAAGAAATAGTGGATCGGTAAAGGGAATTCAGATAGAATCCATAGAACATAGAGTAGCGGCCTTTGCGGACGACCTATTGTTCTATGTGGGGAATCACCGAATAACTCTCCCAAATATAATGAAGATTCTGAAAGAGTATGGTGAACTATCAAACTTAAAAATTAATCCAATGAAAACAGAGATCCTGAATATTAATATACCAAAGAATGAAAAAGAAAAACTACAAAAAGAATTCCCCTTTATATGGAGAGAAAAAGAGATAAAATACCTAGGAATAAAACTCACTGCCTCACCTAAGCATTTGTATAGATTAAATTATATCTCTTTGATAAATGAGATCAGGGAAGATTTGAAAAGACTAGAAGGAGGAAATCCATCCTGGATAGGACGTATAAACCTAGTCAAAATGGTAATTATGCCTAAAATACTGTATAAATTTCAAATGGTACCAATTAAAATTCCAGAAGCCTTCTTTAAGACAATGAAAAAAATGTTAACAAGATATATATGGAAGAATAAAAAACCTAGAATAGTATATGAAACATTGAGTAGGACTAAAGAGAAAGGGGGATTGGGTCTACCAGATGTCAAGAGATACTATAAAGCAGTGGTTTTAGCAAGAATATATGACTGGACATTTAACCATAAGGGGAAAAGTTGGGTAACAATAGAAAATGATCTTAGTGGCATTAGATTGAGTCAGATGATATGGGTTCCACCACAGTTTAGAGGAATTAAAGAAAGCACAAGTATTTACACTTTAAATGTTTTAAGGATATGGGACAATTTACACAAAAATATGAAATGGGAATTTAATTCCATATTAATGCCTCTCACAAACACTGAGTACTTTCCCCCGGGAAAGAATAAGATATCAGGGAGATGGTTTAGAAAGGAGGATACCCAATTGAGAGATGTTTTGGTGGAGGGAGAATTGAGATCACTTAAAGAGTTAACAGAGAAGGGAGATATTTTTATTAGAATAGATGAGTGGAAATATCATCAATTGAAAAGTTTTATTGGAAATCTACCGAAACCCCTGAGAACAAAACAGGAGTGGAATATGTTTGAAAGGTTGTTGGAGACACGAGGGGATGGGAAGCACGGTATCTCAAAAGTGTATAGAATACTCACAGAATTAGACACAAACACAAAGTTCATTTTTATGACAAAATGGGAAAGGGATATGGGAGTTGGGTTTGATGAGGATAGACAGAGAAAGATGTTTAGATTGATACACGATAATGTTAGTATGAGAGAGGTTGAGGTTAATTATAAGTGTGTGACACGATGGCACATTACACCGAGTGTAGAGCACAAGATGAATGGGGAAATCTCAAATATGTGTTGGAGAGGATGTGGAGGGATAGGCACGGTGTTTCACGTATGGTGGGAATGTCCGAAAATCCAGGCTTTTTGGAAGATAATAGTTAAATTAATTGAAGAAATAACTGAAATTGACATAGGGTTAGACCCAAAGACGTGTCTCCTACACAATGTGGAGACATCTGTAAATAAATATAAAGATTAAGGTATTTGGTACTTCTTGAATGCGGCGAAAGGGTTGATACCCAAGTTTTGGCGGAAAGCTGAGGTACCGAAGGAGGTAGACTGGATTAATAGAGTAAACCAGATAGGTAGAATGGAAAGATCATACCATATGCAAGAAGATAGGATGAGAGTTTATACCAGGAGATGGGAAAAGTGGGAAAGAGCAGGATTGAAAGAGAAATATAGGAAAATATGAACTAGGATGTTAGCAAAAAATTAATAAGCCTCAAGAGATTAGAAAGGGTTAGAGTCTGCAGATGGGGAGGAGGGGGGAGGAGGGGCAGGAAGGGGGGGGTAGTGGGATGGGAAGGAAACGAGTTTTTAGTAAGGGAAAGGTAGAAATGTTATAATTGTCTACTTGTATGAGAATTATTTCCCTTTATGGGTTTTTGTATTAATATGAAAAATGTAATAAATATTTAAATTAAAAAAAAAAAAAGAAGAGGTTTTCTTCTGATGACTCTTCCATGAAGACCATATTTGTACAAGTATCTCTTTATAGTGGAATAGTGTACCACAACTCCAGTGTCTGCCAGATCTTTCTGGAGGGATCGTGCAGTCAAACGTGGGATTTGAATTGTTTTTCTCACAATCCTGCGAGCTGTTCTGTCTGATATTTTTCTTGGTCTTCCAGATGTTGCTTTAACTTCCACTGTTCCTGATGACTGCCATTTCTTAAATACATTCCGAACAGAGGATATTGACATCTGAAAACGCTTTGCTATCTTCTTATAGCCTTCTCCAGCTTTGTGAGCGTCAACTATTTTCAGTTTCAGTTTTCTAGACAACTGCTTAGAAGAACCCATGGTGCTGATTGTTGGGGCAAGGTCAGATGAGTCTGGGCATTTAAAACCTTTGAGACTGACATCACCTGGTCTTCCCAGACAATGATTGAGAACAATCCATGACACTGGCAGGTCTCAGCTTGGCAAAGGGGGCAGTGCATGCTATAAATTCTGCAGGGTGCCCAAACTTTTGCAGACGCCATTTTTTTGTTTTCTGTTATTTTGAAAGTGTAAATGATGGAAATAAAATCTAACTTTTGTTGACATATTATAAGAATGTCTAATCTGTAATTTGATGCCTTTTGGAGATTTTTCCATCTTTCCTTGGCTTCTTTATGCACATTAATACAAATTTTTAGCTGGGGTGCCCAAACTTTCGATCCCCACTGTATATCTTACAAACCATTACCAACCTGAAATTGTATCTGGATGGATGTGTTTTAATAAAGATCGTATCGGGCCCATCCAGATACAGACTGAGAATTTACATATCACTAGGAGCTAGTAGGACAGGAAGTCTGCTCTCCTCAGAGCATGGGGGGAGGGAGGGGAGGACTGGTGATAGATAAAAGGAAAGGCTATGCTCCAATCGGAATGTACATCCTGTGTATAGGCACTCCCCATTGCATTGTTCTGTGGGAGGGGATTTACTTTATTCATGTGGGGGGCGTGTGTCTGCTTGTAAATAAAAATCGGAGGCTGGAGTTGGATCCGCCTCTTTGTGAATTCCAACAGCAACCTGAGAGTGGCACCTGATCATTCCTGGGTATAGGGAGCTCTACTTCCTCACATCTCAACAGAGCTAAATCAGTTGGAGGGGCAGGAATCGTGTAGTTTAGCTGCAGTCGTGGTAAGCAAGATTCGCACAGCTTTATGGGGGATTTCTGCGCATCCCACTGCGAGTACTCACGGTAAGGAGAAATTCGTTCAAAGCGAATTTCCAAGACATACGTAAGAAGCGCCAGCCCAATGATGGAAAACATAGTAAAAACAATAAAACAAATTGAATGAGCGCAGCTGAATTAGTTAGGTAAAAAAGAAAAATAAAATGACAAGCTGCTAGCATAAAAGGTATTCCTCAGCACCTCAGTAACAAATCCAAAACATAGAATATGCAGCGCTAGATGTTATATGAAACTGTGATTAATTATGTAATAAATTAGATTGATATAGTCCCAAATAAAGAGTCCTCAAAGACAAAATTAATATATATCAGAAATGCTCCATACAGTGATCAAAAAGACCACAAGGTGGGCAAACTGGTCAGGTGAGAGAATAGCAAATTCCTTGTAGTAATGGTTTTATGATGTGCTTACCAGAACCACATACAAAATGCGCGTTGTATGTACACACTCTGTAAAAGACATCAGGGTCTGGTCACTGGTATGATGTCATCCGAACGCCTTAGCAGACTCCCAGAGATGATATTAAGTCACGCTCCCGGTCCACCTCAGGACTCACCAATGGGTCACCAATGGGTCCACCGTCGCTCAGACACCAGATGTTGATCCACCTTACTTACTTTCAAAGGGTGAATCCACTCAATGGGACGCCAAATGGAAACGTGTGATTTACACGAAACATGTCAGGGGAATCCCTCAATGCGACGCTGACCTTGCTGACCTTGCTTTTTTGATGTATATGGATTGACTACAGGATACTATGCTTTGATGTGAGTGTCCCTCTTGAATATTTTTGGATTTTACTCAATAAAGACTATATCACACTATTAGCACCATCTTGCCTCCCTGGCTTGTTATTGCACGAGCCTTTTTAAGGTGGATCGACATCTGGTGTCTGAGCGACGGTGGACCCATTGGTGACCCATTGGTGAGTCCTGAGGTGGACCGGGAGCGTGACTTAATATCATCTCTGGGAGTCTGCTAAGGCGTTCGGATGACATCATACCAGTGACCAGACCCTGATGTCTTTTACAGAGTGTGTACATACAATGCGCATTTTGTATGTAGTTCTGGTAAGCACATCATAAAACCATTACTACAAGGAATTTGCTATTCTCTCACCTGACCAGTTTGCCTACCTTGTGGACTTTTTGATCACTGTATGGAGCATTTCTGATATATATTAATTTTGTCTTTGAGGACTCTTTATTTGGGACTATATCAATCTCATTTATTACATAATTAATCACAGTTTCATATAACATCTAGCGCTGCATATTCTATGTTTTGGATAGTAAAAACAATATCAGTACTTTTATAATAGATATCATACAACTTTGATAGGACCAGCATAAAGTAAACCCCAGTTATAATAAGTAATTATCAATATCGCTACCCCACTGCCATCTAGTGGCATATGTTATTAATGTGCTCAACTATACAGTAAATGGACAAGAATATATCAATCTCATTTATTACATAATTAATCACAGTTTCATATAACATCTAGCGCTGCATATTCTATGTTTTGGATAGTAAAAACAATATCAGTACTTTTATAATAGATATCATACAACTTTGATAGGGCCAGCATAAAGTAAACCCCAGTTTTAATAAGTAATTATCAATATCGCTACCCCACTGCCATCTAGTGGCATATGTTATTAATGTGCTCAACTATACAGTAAATGGACAAGAATATATCAATCTCATTTATTACATAATTAATCACAGTTTCATATAACATCTAGTGCTGCATATTCTATGTTTTGGATAGTAAAAACAATATCAGTACTTTTATAATAGATATCATACAACTTTGATAGGGCCAGCATAAAGTAAACCCCAGTTATAATAAGTAATTATCAATATCGCTACCCCACTGCCATCTAGTGGCATATGTTATTAATGTGCTCAACTATACAGTAAATGGACAAAAATATATCACTATATATATAATAGATGCTGACTCACAGCATAGGATTTACAGAGCCCATAGCAAATATATGATGATGGGATGCAAAACACAATAAAAAGGGAATATTATAAATAAATATTTAGATAGAAGATAATAATCCCAACCTCCATACTTAATCAAACCTCCTAAATGAACATCTTACAATGGAGGAAATCTAAACCTTAGATCCATATCTCCTTCTAGATGTATTCTGGACAGTATTGATCAAAAAGCTAATAATCCAAGTAAATTATAGTATGTTCCATAGGGTTTTTGCAGTGTCTATATGGAGAGAGTTCCAAACTATATCCAGAATAATTTTAAAATATAACAAAAGATAAAATCATTATAAATAAATAAATACATGGAGGTAGGTAGAAGCTAACCACAAAACCTCTATAATATTAAAATATCTTGGGCCCGTCTAGTTTATGATCTAACTGCTATTAGCTAATAGTCTAGGTGCTATTGTAGGGAATGACTTTAAGTTTTGTTGTGGGTATAAAACTGACCGGTCTATTGTTGGGGGTTACTGGTCAGTAGGGTGGTTTCACTACTGTTTTAGGTTAAGTATGTTTAATTTTGATCATGACAACCGTGCTCTCCTCAGGTTTCTGCTTTGGCAGGATTTGAAGTTTTTATGGTCAATGAAGGGTTCTGGTGGCCCATCTTGCAGGCTGATGGCCTTCTTTTCCCCTCCTCCCCGTTCCCCTCCTCACTTTGATGGTTTATGGCCCTCCTTCAATTTTTTTCACAACTTTGGCTTTTTATGGAGCTTAAAGTGATCTAATGGAATGTACGAGGTCAAAACCATAAACTCAAGCGGTCCCTAATGTTCAAATTTCTCCAATCCCATAAACCACATATTCATTTTTTGCAAGAAACTCACTTCCTGGGTAATAAAATATTATCCCTTCGTAGAGCCTGGTGCAACAGGCTTTCCATGCCACGTATTCTAGCTATGTGAGAGGGGTTGTCATACTCTTGAATAAATCCTTACAGTGTACTGTAGTGCAGGTATGTTTAGATCATGGAGGTAGATTTATTATTTTGATCCTAGAGATTTCTAATGTGAAATATGCTTTTGTTAATGTTTATTTGCCACCACCTTTCTCTGCTGAGGTATTATATAAGGTACAGGAGAGTTTGGCTCCGTTACAGGTCTCTGAGGTTATAACTGCTGGAGACTTTTACTTGACGTCTCCTTAGACTGCTCATATCCTAGGAGGACCATCTGCCCGGATTTGGTGATATGGTCCCAAGCCTTTGGTTTGACTGAGCTGTGGAGGCTTCAACATCCTTTTGAACATTACTACTCATGTTTCTTGGCAACCCATAGGTCGGCCTCTTGGATTGACCTTGCATTCGGATCTCGCTCAGTATCCGGATCGGTGAGCAAGGTTGCTTACTTGCCGGCAAGTTTCTCTGATCATTCCCCATTGGAGTTGACGTTGAAGTTGGGAGGTGGGAAATACCCGGGCTTCTGGAGGCTGGATGTTGTTATCGGAGTCCTGCTCTCAGTTCTGGGAGGTAAATGACCAGTTGACTTTCTCTCTGCTAGTGTGGGATGCTTTTAAAGCTTATACACGAGGGCTATCTCAGCTATTAAAACAGCAAAGAAGGATTTCACCAGCGTTACCTCGGTGTTGGAACTCAACGTGGCCAATATGGTTTCTAAATTTGCGGACTTCCCCACCGAGGTTGACTATGTGGGGTTGGCTGGGGCCCGCAGGGACCTGGAACTTCACTTTACATCACTGTCCCATGCTGATGTGGCAATTCTCACGGGCAGATTATTTGAATCTTGTGATAAAAACGGCAAGCTGTTTGCAAATCTGGTGGCTGACTCCCATCAACAGATGATAATTCCCCGACTTTTGTCCTCTACGGATGACCTCCTTTTAGAACATTCCCTTATCCTGCAGGAATTTAGAAGTTATTTTCAGTCACTTTATATTCCCTGCCCCTCTCCAGATCCCATGGTCTTGGGGGACAGGTTGCGGAGCCTTTCCTTGCCGAGATTGTCAGAAGATGAAGCTGCAGATCTTGATAAAGAAATCGCCATCCCTGAAATTGAAGCGGCTATCCGTTCATTCCCACCTAATCCCTTGATTAACCCCTTGGCCGGATAGCTTGCCTGGGGATTGGTATAAATTGCATTTTTCAGGGCAGCATCTCTAGAATCTCTTTAGGGAAAGTTTTACTCAGGGAGCCCTCCCCCACTCCATGTATCAGGCCCATATTGTCTTGATCCCGAAGCCTGGTAAGGATCCTCTATGCTGTTCCTCCTATAGACCTATACCACTTTTGAATTATGATTTAAAATTTTTGACCAAAATATTAGCCCAGAGGTTGATGATACTCCTTCCCTCTCTCCTGCGTATAAATCAGACTGGGTTTGTCCCTGGAAAATCGACCGATATTAACTTGCGATGCGTTTTGTTGCATATTCAACTCCCTTTGGCAGAGTCATCCTCTCAGGTGATAGTAATGCTTGATGTTGAAAAGGCGTTTGACTCTGTTGACTGGATTTATATGTCTAAGGTGTTGGAGGTGATAGGCTTTGGTCAACATTTTAGCTCCTGGATAGGCATTTTATATAGTGATCCCCAAGCCCAGATTAAATTAGGTTGCGACCTTTCTGACCCCTTCTCTGTGCGTAGGGGGACGAGACAGGGATGCCCTCTTTTCCTTGCCCTCTTCGCGTTGGTTATGGAGCCTTTAGCTCAGGCCTTGTGTTTGTCCCCCGAGGTTCAAGTGGGCACTATTATTGAGAAAGTGGCTCTGTACATGAATGACTTGGTGTTATTTCTCCATGATCCAGGTCCATCTCTTAAGGCGGCCTTGGCCTTGATTTCTGACTTTTTGCCATTGTCGGGACTGAGGGTCAACTGGGATAAATCTCAAATCCTGCCTATAGACCAAAAAGCCAGAACCTTGATTGACCCTGACATCCCTTTGCAGTGGGCTTCCATAGTGAAGTACTTGGGTATTATGGTCTCATCAAACCCCTTAGATTTCTGTAAGCTTAATTTATTACCGTTACTCTTGAAGGCGATACAATGTATGGCGGCGTGAACTAATCTTCCACTATCCCTCATAGGTAAAATTAATTTAGTCAAAATGAAGCTCCTTCCCTTCTTCCTCTACATACTCCGGCATACTCCGGTTTGGATCTCACGGAAATACTTTAAATAATTTGTTGCTGCAGTGGTCTCTTTCCTGTGGGGTTCAAAGCAACCAAGATTTAAATAAGGGTGTTGCAGAGACCCTGGACTGGGGGGGATTGGCCTGCCTGGACCCATATACTTATTATCTTGCAGTGTTGCTTTCCCAAGCTCACAACTGGATAGTGGCTGACGAGACCAGTGCTGCCCTTCGTAACCTATTATACAGGGGTCTAACCACACCATTTCCCGTTACAATGGCCATGAGAGTGGTCCTTAAGGCTTGGCAGTTGCACTTTCCTATAGAACCCCTAGTTTGGTTGCCTCACACCCAGTTATGGCTGAACCCCTCGTTAAAATAATTTTTTCTCTTCCCTGACCCCCTGGTTTGGGTATCGAAAAATATTAAGTATTTACAGCAGATATCTGAGGGAGGCACGCTCAGAACATTTGATTCCTTAAAGGTTCAATACTCTCTTCCCAACTCTTATTTTTTTAGATACATTCAATTACGTCATGCCTTTCAACTATGGTTCTTTGAATCAGGGTGTGAATCAATACTTTGGGAGAGCTCAAGGGAGAGGTGAGCAATTATAAATGTCCACACCCCCCTAGGTAATCTAAAATGCAGAATGCAAAATAAAGTAGATCTAGATGTCATACAGAGCTGACAGGGGAAATTCTAAAATCCCACTATCTCCCAGCTAAACTCAATCTGGCATTCTATCCCCTAGTAGAAAATACTAAGATATGCCACCCTAAAGCCTATCCGAAAGTCACCCCACTAAATCCAAAAATTAAAATGATGACATGGCTATGTGGACTATAATCCACACTGTCAAAAAATGGTCAATGTTACACTAGTTGGAGGAGGATATTACACCTAGTCCATACTCACATACTCTTATTACACCTCATGCGTACTCAATGGGAGCTAAATAATGTAAATATGTTATTAAGTAATAAGAAAATGGAAATATAGTGAGAAATAAAGGGTGCCTGAACACCACCCCAAAAGGTCTATCTAGAGCATAATCATGCATCTGAGATAAAACAGTTAAGATCTAACTCCACGTTTAAACCCTTAGGTTTCACAGTGTCTAGTTCAAAAATCAAAATGTTTCATTCCTAGAAACCTCTCTAGTGCTGTTGCTACCCCTCCAGTGATCATCCACTCGTCCCACAAAATTTCAATTGTGATGGATCACATTTATTAGAATCTCTAAAGTGCCTAGAAAACTATGATATTTTTTTTCCTTTCTTTATATTAGAGACATGTTCTCTTAGTCTCTTATACAATTGTCTGGTCATTTGGACCACATATTGGAATTTACATGGACATTCCAATAGGTAGGTTACATAAGAAGTAGTACATGTAATAAATTGATCAATTCTATATTCTTTGCTGGTCACTTGTGACATAAAACTCTTGTTTTGCAAATGTTGCATTTTCTATATGGAAAAAAACCTTTCAGATTGAACATCCTACTCTTACTAAACATAAAAGAATACTCAAAGTGATTCAGTAGTAATCAGTGTAAGTGAAAATAAAAGTCCAAAAAAAATCCTTATCCACCACACAAATCTTCAAATTCCTCAAAGACAGTCACCACGTGTGAAAGATATAGTGTCCCCCTTTCGGGTATGCACTCACCAGATAGCCATGCTCTCCATTCTCATGGTTGGCTAAAATCGCTCAAAGAATAACTTCCAATGGGAAGAAGATCGATTATTGTCGATGTTAGTCATCTCCTCCAATCACCATGTCCGCCATTCTCCAGAGTAAACAGACAGCACTTCACAGATTGGTCAATGTCTAATATGGAGGCACTTATGATGGTATACAAAGAAAATCCTTCTTAATATTCCTTTCTCAGGTGATCATACAAAAAACAAAGCACAAAAATACCCCAATGGTGCAGTACAAAACAGCTCCTTTATTCACTAAAAAAAGACAGCCACAAATAAAAATATATATAATTAATATATGATTAGCCAGCACAAAAAACAACCTGTGTCCATATAATAAAATGAAAGTCCGCAGATAAAGTTCAAATAACAATATGAATAAATGAAACCCAGGATATTAACAGGAGAATCAGCAGCAGACTGACTTGTGACTCCAACCAATAGTTAAAGTGCGCACTCACTGGAAGCGCATGGATAATGTGCATGTGATATAAACCCTCAAGGTATCTGTAGATGGGCAAGATAATCAGGTGAACTTTTCCTCTATGGTGTAGTCATCAAGTCGTAGGGAATACCAAAAAAATCTGCTGGATCCAGAGGTCCCCTTAAGGATGGATTAGGTGCTAAGCCTGAGTACAGGGCTCCTTTTCCTCTGGTCAACACCTGTATCTCTGGGGTAACCTGCAGGCCTAATAGCTCCATAAAGGAGCCACAAAACGGGTGCCAGTCAATCAACCAGTCACGGCTGTTGGCTCTCCCTCTGAAGAAGTACCATTGCACGAAAGGCCTCACGAGGAACCAGACAGCATGTGACATCACTGCCGCCGGAGCTAGGAGAAAGCCCGGCAGCCATCTTAACTTAGGGTTAGTGACTCTAATTCCTGCTATTTATGGATGTTACTATACCCTGCCTTACCTATTGTCATTTCAATAAAGTTTACTGAACATACTACACTATGGGCACTCGTTTTGTGGCTCCTTTATGGAGCTATTAAGCCTGTAGGTTACCCCAGAGATACAAGTGTGACCAGAGGAAAAGGAGCCCTGTACTCAGGCTGAGCACCTAATCCATCCTTAAGGGGACCTCTGGATCCAGCAGATTTCTTTGGTATTCCCTACGACTTGATGACTACACCATAGAGGAAAAGTTCACCTTTTTATCCTGCCCATCTACAGATACCTTGAGGGTTTATATCACATGCGCATTATCCATGAGCTTCCGGTGAGTGCGCACTTTAACTATTGGTTGGAGTCACAAGTCAATCTGCTGCTGATTCTCCTTTTAATATCCTGGGTTTCATTTTTTCATATTGTTATTTGAACTTTATCTGTGGACTTTCATTTTATTATATGCACACAGGTTGTTTTTTGTGCTGGCTAATCATATAGTAATTATATATATTTTTATTTATAATCATTTTAGCACTACACCCATGTCTTATTATTGTATAGCATACACTACATGTGTGGTATCACATGTAATATATTCCGGAATGGTGAATTCCCGCCCCACCATATCAGATCTAAAGGAATACCTTTTAGTTAAATTATTAGTAGCTGTACGACAGGCTTTGCATTTCTTACATGGAATGGTTGCTCCACTGGTATTCCAGTTTTACATGATTGTTGTTATCATCATTCAATCCAGCCATAAACTGATGTAAATTAACCTCCGGCCCTTCCCTAATGAGTATCAGTTCGTCAAAAAACCTTCTATAGAATAATATTTCTGACCTTTGATCTTGAAAAATATATCTGTCCTCCCATTTGGCCATAAAGGTATTGGAAAGCGTGGGAGCAAACTTCACTCCCATTTGGCCACTCATTTGGCTGAAGAAAGTATTATTGTACCAAAAATAATGGTGCTTAAAGCCTTCACTAGAAAAACTTTCTGAGCATTAGGGAGATCATCTCTTCTGCGTAAATCCCAATTTAGTGCCAGCAATGCATCATCATGATGAATGATTGTGTAAAACGATGATACATCTGCTGTCACTAGAAAAACTTCCTTCTTATCCTTCAAGTTAACTTCACCCAACAGTTGGAGTAAGTTCTTAGTGTCCTTCAAATAGGCTCTTGTTTATATAACACTACTCTGCAGGAACTTGTCCAAATATTCTCCCAACCTGGCAGTCACAGATTCTGTGCCATTTACAATAGGCCGGCCAGGTGGGCATTCTGTATTTTTATGAATTTTAGGACGTGTGTAGATGACCGGTATCCAAAATTGATCAGGTTTTTTAATTCCTCTTTATATTTATGGGTTGGGTCCTTTCTCAATTTGCAATAAGTACTGTCATCGGATAACATAAGATCTAATTGTTTTATATAGAACTCTTTGTCTATGAGAACTCCTCCCCCCTTGTCAGCTGGCCTAACAGTAATGTCTTTCCTATTTTTCGAACTACTAACCCACCCCCTCCTTTATATGGGGTGGGTTCACCTGATGTTTGAGGACAATTTGTTCCAAATCTCTCAGGATTAGATTTTTTAAAACGTCCACACATTTGATTCCCCATGTTAGGGGGATTAAAAGTAGATGTGTTATGGAGGCCACTATCAGCACTAGTTTTCAATGGCATCACCCTGTTGGCAACTCGAATAGGGTTATTAACCACTTGCCCTCCAGAGGATTTACCCCCCCTTAATGAACAGGCCTCTTTTTGCTACTCGGTGCTGCACTAATTCAACTGATAATTGCGCAGTCATGCAATGCTGTACCCAAACAAAATTTATGTCCTTTTTTTCACACAAATAGAGATTTCTTTCAGTGGTATTTGATCACCTGTGCGCTTTTTATTTTTTGCGCTATAAACAAAAAAGATCAAAAATTTTGAAGAAAAATGATATTTGTTACTTTCGTCTATAAAAAAACATATAGTAAACTCAAAGTTAGTTATAAATTTAGGCCAAAATGTATTCTGCTACATGTTTTTGGTAAAACAATCCAAATAAGTGTATATTGATTGCTTTGTGTGAAAGTTATAGCGTCTACAAACTATGGTATAGATACTGCAATTTACGCCATTATTTTGCTATATAGCGCTGCACTAGTTTAACTGACAATTGCGCAGTCATGCAATACGGTACATAAATTAAATTTATGTCCTTTTTTCACGCAAATAGAACTTTCTTTTGGTGTTATTTGATCACCTGTGCACTTTTTATTTTTGGCGCTATAAACGAAAAAAAGTTTGAGAAAAATTTTTTTTTTTTTTCAAAAAAACGATATTTTCTCATTTCTGTCATAAAAAATATGCAAGAAAACTAAAATTTTGTCATAAATTTAGGCTAAAAGGTATTCTGCTACATGTTTTTGGTAAAAAAAATCCAAATAAGTGTATATTTATTGCTTTGTGTGAAAGTTATAGCATCTACAAACTATGGTATAGATAATGGAATTTACACAGCTTTTACTTTCTGACTGCCCATCACATTTCTTGAGATTCTAAAATAACAGGATAGTACAAACACCCCCAAATGACCCCTTTTCAGAAAGTAGACACCCTAAGCTATGTTCTGAGAGGCATATTGAGTCCATGGAAGATTTATTTTTTTCCACAAGTCTAAGGGAATTCCTGTGAGACGGCTGGTGAATAGAAATGCGCATGCGCACGGAAATATCCGGAGAAGAGTGACCAGACATGCGCATGCACACAGAAATGCGCGATCACGCACGGCGAAGATTGGCGCCAGATGGACCATTTAAAGGGTGCCTCTGCCTGTGCTTAGTGCTGACTGGTCTTCAGCTGTTCCCCATGTCCTGCTTGTTCCTGTGTGATTCCCTTGTTGCTGACCCAGCTTGTTCCTGA
Organism: Staurois parvus; assembly: GCF_062004578.1. Classification (NCBI taxonomy): domain Eukaryota; kingdom Metazoa; phylum Chordata; class Amphibia; order Anura; family Ranidae; genus Staurois; species Staurois parvus. Next base: position 826,237 of record NW_028318765.1, on the reverse strand, counting down.
CTTGACTCTTGTTTCCTCTCCTGCTTGATACTCGTTCCTGACCTCGGCTCTGCTCATGACTTTGGCTTGTTTATGATTTGGTACCTCGCTGTTCCTCCCGTTGATGACCCCGGCTATTTCTATGACAATTCTCCTGTCTCCCATCCCAACTTCCTGCATTGCTCTGGTGCACACCTGGCGACCTACCATACCAGCTCTGCATATCACTACTGTTCCTGTATCGGAGGTTCATCAGTCTTCCAAAGACTCCAGCTGCAAGAGCTGCAAACAACATCTGCTGGCGCTCTTGTCCCCCTGGTCCCTAGACACCCTCTGTTCCACTTCCAGTGGGGTCAGGGCTAGTGACACAAGTGAGGCTGACCTTGTCATTTCAGTCTCCAATCAGGTACGTGACAATACAACAGGGAAAAAGGGGAAAGAGATGAGAGAAGAGAAGGAAAAAAAAAAGTTCCATCTTTATAGTCTCTCAACTACATCATCTTCCTCTCTTCATTTCTTCTCTTCTTCTCCTCTTATCGCTGTTGCAGTCTTTTCTTGGGGACTAATTTCCACCTCTATTTTTCTAAGTCCAAGTTCTCCTTAGCCCCTTCTGACCATTCTGGGATATCCAGTATATGTAATTCTAGTCTCTCACAAAAGTCCCATAATTCCTCTGGAAACCGCAGTCTAATGGAACGTCCATTCTTCCATCCAACTAAGCAGGCTGGAAACCCTCAGTTATATCAGACATTTTTTTTACATATCTGCTCCAGTAATGGCCTCAGAACTCTCCTTCTTGCCAGAGTTTCAGGTGCACGCCTGGCGATCTACCATACCAGCTTTGCATATCGCTACTGTTCCTGAATCGGTGGTTCATCAGTCTTTTAAGGACTCCAGCTGCAAGTGCTTCAAGCAACATCTGCTGGCACTGTTGTCCCCCAGGTCCCTAGACACCCTCTGTTCCACTTCCAGTGGGGTCAGGGCTAGTGACACAAGTGAGGCCGACCTCGTCATTTCAGTATCCTATCAGGTACGTGACAACAAGTTTCTAGAAAATGACAAAAACTTTTTTTTTTTTTTACACAAAGTTGTCTTTTAAATTATCTATTTCTCCCACAATCCATGGGTATATGTGGAATTACACCCCAATATACATTCTGCTACTTCTACCAAGTATGGGGATACCACATGTGGGAGACTTTTTGGGAGCCTAGCCACATACAGGAGCCTGAAATCCAATGACCACTTTGAAAGCCTGAAGGTGCGTATCTTCCTCATTTCACTTCCTCACTACCTATTACATTTTTGAAGGCCCTGAAATGCCAGGATAGTACCACCCCCCACCCCCCTTCCCCAAATGACCCCTTTTTGGAAAGTAGACACCCCAAGGAATTTAAAAAGAGCCATGGTAAGTAAGCAGATCTAATTTTTTCTCACAAGGTTTTGAAATATAAAAAAAGAAAAGAAAAAATATGTTTTTTTTTCTTCATTTTCCAAAAACTTGTGGCAACAAACAAGATCTGAAAAATACTCACCATGCTTCTTATCAAATTCCTTGGGGTATCTACTTTACAAAAAGTGGTCTTTTTGGGGGTTTGGTGCTATCCTGGCATTTCAGGGCCTCCGAAACTGAGATAAGTAGTCAGATAGTGTAATGAGGAAATAAAGCCCTTTAAAAGCCTGAAGGTGCTTATTGGATTTTGTGACCCTGTACTTGGCTAGACTGCCAAAATGTCTCTTACATGTGGTATGCCCATACTCGAGAGAAGTAGCAGAATGTATTTTGGGGAGTAATTCCACATATACCCATGGCATGTGTTAGCAATAAATCATTTAAGTGACAATTTTGTGTAAAAAAAAATAAATTTTTTTTACAAAACTTGTGGTAAAAAAATAAATTCTTCTATTGATTCAACATGCCTCTCAGCAAATAGTTTGGGGTGTCTATAAAATAAATATTTGTGCAGCGCTAAGACAATGTGTAGGAATAAACAATCCAAATAACATAAACGCAAATGGTAAATGGTAAATGCGTTTTGCTGATAAAATATACTTGTACAGTAATTTATAAACTCACTGTAGTCTGAAAAATATAAATAAATAAAGGTGCAAGTATCCTCAATAAACGCATAACCAAAACATGCGAGGATCATAAAAAGTCAATAAACTCTTAAAATAAGATCTGATCTCCAAGTGATTTCAGTAAAATCCCAGTGTGCTTATTCTCTTTAGAGAGATATACAAAATGCGCACTCACCAGATGCGCTAATAAAAAGTGTGTTGTATCATATAATCCTGGTCATTCATGGGTCCCTTAGGGGTAATCCGGGATGTGGCCTGGGGGTGGATGGTCTCCCTTAAGTTCCAGGATGTGATAGCCAATACAGATAGTTCAGCCTCTTCCGGGCACTGGTAAATTCACTGGAGATTTGCTAAGGGATTAAAATGCTCGATACAGAGCAAAAATTAGGGATAATCCCATGGTGTAGTACTTCAATGATACTTTATTTATTATTACACCGAAACCACCCTACTCAAAATCACTAATGACCTGTTAAGCGCAAAAGCTAATGGCCACTAGTCAGTCCTCCTACTCCTCGACCTCTCCGCAGCCATCGACACAGTTGATCACCCCCTCCTCCTTAATAAACTATACTACTATACCAGCTCTACGCCGATGACACGCAAATCTACCTCTAAGGGAATGTCCCAGTTCCCTGGAAGAGGCTGAACTATCTGTATTGGCTATCACATCCTGGTACTTAAGGGAGACCATCCATCCCCAGGCCACATCCCAGATTATCCCTAAGGGACCCGTGAATGACCAGGATTATATGATACATATGTCATATACTCTTTTTTGAGAAATATGAGGTCTATCAGACTCTAGATCTCTCCTCTGCCCTTACATTATCTAATCAAACCAAGATCGGTGTGATCAGATGCTCTCCCAATTTACAAATGGCGTTGTTTATATCCTGCAAAACTGAAGTAATGAAATGCTCGTAGCTTCCGATTTCTTAGGCTCTAGAGATGATTGCCACCATTCTGATCTCCAATCAGCTCTATGGTCAGCTGGCAGAAACACCGGCTGCATTCTCAAGTTCCCCCGATGGCACAGGACTGCCTGAGAAGGCTGCGGAAGGCAGCCGGAGAGGGGGGGCATCGTCTCCCACTGCTTGTAAAAGCAATCCTACAGCTAATTAGCCACTAGGATTGCTTTTACATGAATGCTGATCGCCAGCTGAAAAAAATGATACCAGGATGATGCCTGGTATAACCATTCAAAGTCCAGTGATGTACCAGTACGTCGCAGGTCCTTTTTGGGTATATACAGTATGCTATGTTCTTTTTTTTTTTTGAATGCAGCCTGTGGGCTGAACAAAAAAGAGAGAAGAAATCTCTGCAAGAAAAAGTGTGTGGTATGCCCACCATTAGAATATACCGCCCTGTATCCACCCACTTCTAATGGTGGGCACACATTGGGTCACACTGTGCCACATGCGCCAGTTCCAGGATTGTACAAATGTCTAAATAATGGCACGCTTGAATAAAAATTGTCCACGTATAAGTGGTACCCCATATGGAAAAAGGATGACACCAAGTTCCAAACTATCTTGCCATTGCTCCCCATGTAGTCTGGGCATCCGGGGGGCTCCACGTCACTGCCTTGCTGGGGGAGAAGGGGGGGTAAGCGTAGGGGCTAAACGCAGGTGCTGGCAGGTGCAGGGGCTGATTCCGCTAATGCTGCCTTTTTGGGGACGCTATACTAATGTGAATGCTGGTATAGTGCTGATCTGATCAAAGATATTGATCTGTTCAGACACTATACTATCAATGGAGGTTTATTGTGTATGAGCGTGTTCCTGGAATTCAAGGGGTTAAATGTGATTACTGGTGTACTGATGGGCAATCTGACGCTATCTGGGAGGGGTGTGAAAACCACGGTTGCGTGAATCACGTGTATATATATATATATATATATATATATATATATATATATATATATATATACATACAGTGGGGATCGAAAGTTTGGGCACCCCAGCTAAAAATTTGTATTAATGTACATAAATAAGCCAAGGAAAGATGGAAAAATCTCCAAAAGGCATCAAATTACAGATTAGACATTCTTATAATATGTCAACAAAAGTTAGATTTTATTTCCATCATTTACACTTTCAAAATAACAGAAAACAAAAAAATGGCGTCTGCAAAAGTTTGGGCACCCTGCAGAATTTATAGCATGCACTGCCCCCTTTGCAAAGCTGAGACCTGCCAGTGTCATGGATTGTTCTCAATCATCGTCTGGGAAGACCAGGTTATGTCAATCTCAAAGGTTTTAAATGCCCAGACTTATCTGACCTTGCCCCAACAATCAGCACCATGGGTTCTTCTAAGCAGTTGTCTAGAAAACTGAAACTGAAAATAGTTGACGCTCACAAAGCTGGAGAAGGCTATAAGAAGATAGCAAAGCGTTTTCAGATGTCAATATCCTCTGTTCGGAATGTAATTAAGAAATGGCAGTCATCAGGAACAGTGGAAGTTAAAGCAACATCTGGAAGACCAAGAAAAATATCAGACAGAACAGCTCGCAGGATTGTGAGAAAAACAATTCAAAACCCACGTTTGACTGCACGATCCCTCCAGAAAGATCTGGCAGACACTGGAGTTGTGGTACACTATTCCACTATAAAGAGATACTTGTACAAATATGGTCTTCATGGAAGAGTCATCAGAAGAAAACCTCTTCTACGTCCTCACCACAAAAATCATCGTTTGAACTTTGCAAATGAACATATAGACCAGCCTGATGCATTTTGGAAACAAGTTCTGTGGACCGATGAGGTTAAAATTGAACTTGTTGGCCGGAATGAGCAAAGGTACGTTTGGAGAAGAAGGGGCACAGAACTTAATGAAAAGAACCTCTGTCCAACTGTTAAGCATGGGGTTGGATCAATCATGCTTTGGGGTTGTGTTGCAGCCAGTGGCACAGGGAACATCTCACGAGTAGAAGGAAAAATGGATTCAATAAAATTTAAGCAAATTTTGGATGCCATCTGTGAAAAAGCTGAAGTTAAAGAGAGGATGGCTTCTACAAATGGATAATGATCCTAAACACACCTCGAAATCCACGGGGGATTACATCAAGAGGCGTAAACTGAAGGTTTTGCCATGGTCTTCACAATCTCCTGACCTCAACATAATTGAAAATCTATGGATAGACCTTAAAAGAGCAGTGCGTGACAGACAGCCCAAAAATCTCAAAGAACTGGAAGACTTTTGTAAGGAAGAATGGGCAAAGATACCTCAAACAAGAATTGAAAGACTCTTGGCTGGCTACAAAAAGCGTTTACAAGCTGTGATACTTGCCAAAGAGGGCAGTACAAGATATTAACTCTGCAGGGTGCCCAAACTTTTGCAGACGCTATTTTTTTGTTTTCTGTTATTTTGAAAGTGTAAATGATGGAAATAAAATCTAACTTTTGTTGAAATATTATAAGAATGTCTAATCTGTAATTTGATGCCTTTTGGAGATTTTTCCATCTTTCCTTGGCTTCTTTATGCACATTAATACAAACTTTTAGCTGGGGTGCCCAAACTTTCTATCCCCACTGTATATGAACTCAGCAGTCCGGAACAGTGTGTTAAGAGCTGACAGGGAGGAGAGCTGAAGTGTAAACACTGCAGCCGTCCTCCCTGTCAATGACTGCCGGTAATCGGCGGGCTCCGGCTGGTAATCACCGGCCGGGACCCAGTGACTGACACCCACGGCCGCGATCATTCATTTACAGAAAGGCATCGAATTTATGCAATAAGTTGGTAAAAAGTATTATCTCCCCTCTGAAAAACAATGAGTAGGATGTTCGATCTGAAAGGTTTTTTTCCATGTAGAAAATGCAACATTTGCAAAACAGGGATGAAAACAAGAAAACTAGAGAGTTTTATGTCACAAGTGACCAGCAAAGAATATAGAATTCATCAATGTATTACATGTACTACTCCCTATGTAACCTACCTATTGGAATGTCCATGTAAATTCCAATATGTGGGCTAAACAACCAGACAATTGTATAATAATAATTATTATTATTATTATACAGGATTTATATAGCGCCAACAGTTTGCTTAGTGCTTTACAATATATTGGGAGACAATACAGCAACAATACAGTTCAATACAAGAGGGTTAGGAGGGCCATGCTCCTTGGAGTTTACAATCTAAGAGGGAGGGGCTAGTGGTACAACAGGTAATAACTGTGGGGGATGGACTGGTAGGAAGAGTAGAAGATTCCATTATTAGCTGAAGAGATAAGTTTTCAGGGCTCGCCTAAAAGTGAGCAGAGTAGGCGATAGTCTGATACATTGGGGTAGAGAGTTCCAGAGGATGGGGGAAGCTCTGGAGAAGTCCTGGAGACAAGCATGGGAGGAGGAGACAAGGGAGCTATAGAGCAGGAGATCGTGCGAAGAGTGGAGAGGATGGTTTGGGTGATATTTGGAGACAAGATTGGTGATGTAATTTGGGGCAGAGTTATAAATGGCTTTATATGTTATTGTTAATGTTTTGAATGTTATCCGTTGGGCAATGGGAAGCCAGTGGATGGATTGGCAGAAAGGGATGGCAGATAAGGGACGGTTAGTAAGGTGGATGAGTCTGGCAGCAGCATTCATGATAGACTGAAGAGGGGATAGCCTGCGATGAGGTAGGCCAATGAGGAGGGAGTTACAATAGTAAAGGCGAGAGATAACCAGAGAGTGAATAAGTTGCTTAGTAGTTTCCGAGGTTAAAAATGGCCATATCTTGTTGCAGATGATGTTGGAGATGTTGCAGAGGTGAAGTCTACAAGATTTGGACTGTGATTGGATTTGGGGCTGATAGGACAGATGGGAGTCTAGGATTACACCTAATACCCTGGCATGAGGGGAGGGACTGATGGTTGTATTATTGGTCTTAATGGAGAAGTCAGGGGAGGGGGCATGGGCTGGAGGGAATACTAAGAGCTCAGTTTTGGAAACATTGAGTTTGAGGAAGTGGAGTGACATCCATGTCGATATGTCACTTAGTAGGTTAGTAATGCGAGAGGAGACTGAAGGGGTGAGGTGAGGAGTAGAAATATAGATTTGTGTGTCATCAACAGAGATGGTACTTAAAGCCTTGGGAGTTTATCAAGTGACCAAGGGAGGAGGTGTTGATGGAGAAGAGAAGGGGTCCAAGGACAGAACCTTGAGGGACCCCTACAGAAAGAGGGAGTGGAGAGGAGGAGCCAGAGTTATAGGTAACGCTGAAGGGCGCTGCAATAGGTAGAAGGAAAACCAGGAGAGAGCAGAATCTCGCAGGCCAAGAGTTTGTTGAGGAGGAGGGGATGGTCAACAGTATCAAAAGCCTCAGAGAGGTTAAGTAGTAAGAGTATGGAGTAGTGGCCGTTGGTTTTAGCAGTTAGTAGATCATTAGTGAGTTTTAGTAGGGCAGTTTCAGTTGAGTGTAGTGAGTGAAAGCCAGACTGTAAAGGGTTAAGAAGGTTGTTGTCAGTGAGGTAGGAGCTCAGGCGATTGTATCTAAGCCTTCTAAGAGTTTAGAGGTAAATGACAGCAGAGAGATGGGTTTTAAGTTGTTCAGGTTGGTGGGGTCCAGGGAGGACTTTTTAGGTATGGGAGTGATGTGTGCATACTTTAGAGGGGTGGGGAAGGCACCGTTAAAGAGGGAGAGATTGAAAATGTGAGTGAGGGAGCATAGGATAGAAGAAGAGGGTGAATGTAGTAGTTGTCAGGGGACAGGATCCAGGGGGCAGGTAGTAAGATGGGCTTCTGAGAAAACCATTGAGACCTCTTCAGTAGTAGCAAGGTCAAAAGAGAAAAGTGTTGACAGAGGTTTGCCAAGATGGATGGATGTCTGTGCAGCAGAGATGCCCCTACGAATTGCATCAATCTTGTTTTTGAAATTATTTGCAATCTCTTAAGCAGTGAGTGAGGTGCTGGGTGGAAGTGAAAGTGGAGAAAGTAGAGAAGAGACGACGAGGACTAAATGACAAGCTATTGATGAGAGTGACAAAGTAGGCTTGTTTGGCAGCATGGAGGGAGGAATTGTATGTTAGGAAAGCAGATTTATATAGGGTGAAATCTTGGTGTGATTTGGTTTTACACCACATTCGCTCCAGCGCACGACTATGTCTCATAAGATTTCGGTGTCGTCAGTCTGCCAAGGTTGTAATGGTCGGGGCCTGATGCTTCGTGTGGTTAGAGGAGCAAGCGAGTCTAATGTGGATGAAAGTGAACTGTTGTAGACAGCAGTGGCCAGGTCAGGGCACGACAGGGGAGAAATTCTATATGTAATAACATGATGCAGCGCTAGTAAAACCTTAAAATCTCAAAAACATGTATAATAATGATACACAAATACACAGAATACACACATGAACGTGATTGAACAGAGAAGTGACCCCAATCCAATCGCGGATCATAAAAACGTGACCCCCAAGTCCTATAGGACACAATAATAAAAGGATGATAAAATCCCTAGAAGGGATCAAAACAGCACATTAAGTGAAGCACACAGTGACTAATAAGTCCATAAATCAGTGTGGTGATCATCCCATTCATGCATGTTGTGGAAAAGACAACCTCGATGTGATCACCAACTGAGTGGCTAGAATGGCCTCTCACCTCCACTTCATGACCCTGCAGGGCCACAAAGCAAAAAAGCTCCTCTGGATCCTCAGGATAGCCAATCTATCACTAAGATGAGGTCCCCAGGTGATAAACTTTCACCATTCCACTGGACCGATTGGTAGACAGCTTAACACTCCCATAGGTGCCATAACACATATGCTCATCTAACAGAAACAGAACAAATCTCCATAGTGAAGTACTGTTTATTGCATCACTTACACTAGCCAGGTGTACTGCATGAAGAACAAGCGCTTGTTGGGTATACAAAGATGGCGCCACGCCAGAAGTGCATCACACGTTGTTGCCGTCAACGCGTTGTGTCACGTGACCTCGTGACTTCATCAGGTCCAGGTACATACTATAATTTACTTGGTGGATTATTAGCTTTTTGGTCAATACGGTCCAGAATACATCTAGAAGGAGATGTGGCTCTAAGGTAAGAAAGTACATAACTTTGATAAGGATATTACATTATAATTCACTTTTTTCAGAGGTACATCTCCTACGAAGGGAAGGACGGGATAATTGCTGAATTTTGGAGAAATTTTTTGTTGGAATGTGTCAAAAGGCTACTTTCAGGTAAAAAGAGGGTAAGAGTAAGGATTACAGGCATATAGAAGTGGACACATGGTAGAGTGTTTTAAGCACAATTTTACACTAATTTTCTGAGTGTATTTCTTATAATTGGTGTGAGTGTATTGAGGATAATACACTATGTGCGGTTTATTTCTTTTCTTGAGGGTGACACTTGGAGAATGAAGGATTAATTATATCTGAAGGAAGAATATTAAATAAGAACGAATGTTTTGTATCACAATAAGGGTCATTTAGAATATATAGACACTGAGAAAGACTTCTATTTTGGTCTTGACACTCCAGATTACAGTGTGCCAGAAGCTGTGAGGTGTGTCAAGGTGTTGTCAGGCATATTGTAACTGGGCCTTTTTGTGGCATTTGGTGCAGTAAAGGCTTCTTTCTGGCAACTCGACCAAGCAGTTCATTTTGTTCAAGTATCGTCGTATTGTGTTCATTGAAACAACCACTCTTCTTTCCAGAGCAGCCTGTATTTCTCCTGAGGTTACCATTGGGGTTTTCCTTGTATTCCGATCAATTCTCCTGGCAGTTGTGGCTGTAATCTTTCTTGCTCTACCTGACCGTTGCTTGATATCAAAAGATCCCCGAATTTTCCACTTCTTAATAAGTGATTGAACAGTACTGACTAGCATATTTTAGGCTTTGGATATCTTTTTATGTCATTTTACATCTTTATAAAGTTCCATTACCTTGTTACACAGGACTATTCACAGTTCTTTTCTGCTCCCCATGGCTCATTATCTAGCATTCTCAGTGCATCCACATGAGAGCTAACAAACTGAATGACTGTTTATGCACAGACACTAATTACAATTTAAAAAGCCATGGATGTGGGAAATTAACCTTTAATTGCCATTTTAACCTGTGTGTGTCACCTTGTGTGTCTGTACAAAGGCCAAACATTCCAGGGCATGTTCACTTTTGATCACTGTCATTTGGGTGATTTTTGTTATCATGATTTAAAAAGGAGCCAAACAACTATGCGACAATAAATGTCTTCATATGATCACTATCCTTAACCGGATAGGGAGCGTGTGTGTTGCCCTACCTAGCCATTGGCGGCTAGGGATATAAATCACCGGATCCTGGCTGGAGATTCCCTGCGGGCACTCACCGATCATCGGGGAAAGCTGACAGGGGAGAGACTTGTGTGTAAACAACACAGGTCTCTTTTCTGCCAGCAAGGATATGCTGCTCTGTATTTCTCTGCGCAGCAGAGAAATACAAAGCGTCATGTCTCCCTAGTAAAACACACACAGCACATAATGTAAAACGGCACACAGTTAACCCTTTGATCGCCCCAGATGTTTTTTTTTTTTTTATAGATATTTATTAATTTTTCACTTCATTTACAAATCATTTCAACATTTCTATTAAAATATTTATCAAAAACATATTTTCTCCTTATATAATTTATTCCTATATATGACCTTCTTTTCTTACCTTCCCCCCCTCCCATGCTCCCCCCCCTCCCTCTCCCCGTCCCCTCCCCTCCCTCCCTTACCCTCCCACGCTCCACATTCTCTCTTCTCTCATTTACTCCATATAATTCTGTTGTTCCTGAATCCAATTCTAAACCGACTACCAGGGGCATAATCACTTCATCTATTTCACCCTTTCTTTATATTCTCCCCATCCTTTCCATTTTTTATTATAAATTTCCAGCTTGTCCTCGTGCGTATAATACAATCTTTCTGTCCCGGATATCTGATTTACTCTACCCTTCCAGTCTTCCTCAGTTGGCACTTCTCTTTTCTTCCAGTACCTGGGAATCAGGCTTTTTGCTGCGGTTAAGTAATACCATATCCCTGAACTCTTATAAGCTTTCACTGGGAGTTCTGAGATATGGAGGAGGCATAATTCTGGATCTAATCCTATACTGATTTTAGTGATCTTCCTTATCAAGTAAACTATCCTTCGCCAAAACACCTGTATTTCTGAACACTCCCACCAGATATGATACCACGTGCCCACCTCTCCACAACCTCTCCAACACATCTGTGAAATTTCTATATTCATCTTGTGCTCCAAGTAGGGGGTAATGTGCCATCTATTCAAACACTTATAATTTATTTCCACTTCTCTCATACTAATATTTTCGTGAATTAATGTGAACATCTTCTTCTTCTCCTCCTCCTCTATTTTTCTTCCCAAATCTCTTTCCCATTTCACTATGTGCATTAATTTTGTGTCTGTGTCAAGTTCCATTAATATCTTGTGTATTTTTGCCATTCCGTGTCTACCATTTCCTCGTGACTCCAAAATTCTCTCAAATGGATTCTAGTTTTTTCTAGTTCTTATAGGCTTAGGAAGGCTATCGAAAAAATTCTTCAGTTGGTAATATCTTAATCTATCCATCTTATTAAAGACTTCACCCTTTCTTTCCTCCATATTCTTATATGACCCAATTTCCTCTCCTACCATTATATCTCTCAATTGTGCCTCCTGTTTTATAATCCATTTCCCTGCTATACTATCTTTACCCGGGATGAAATATTTTGTGTTCCTAAGTGGTATTAATTGTGAATTAAAAACCCACCCCTTTTGTCTATGTAATAAATCCCATTCTTTTAAGACATTTAAAGTGTACGTACTTGTGCTCTCCTCTAATTCTCTGTATTGTGCAGGTACCCATACACTATTACTCAAATTTATTCCACTCAGTGCTTTCTCAATTTTAACCCAACTTTTCTCCGGATTATGAATCCAGTCAAAGATTCTTGCGATAATCCCCGCTTTGTAATATCTCCTAAAATCTGGTACCCCCAATCCTCCTCTTTCTTTACTTCTAGTCAACGTTTCATAACCTATTCTAGGCTTTTTATTCCTCCATATACATTTTATTATCATTTTCCTCAGTTCTTTAAAATATGCCTCTGGGAGTTTGATTGGGATCATTTGAAATTTATATAATACTTTGGGGACAATTACCATCTTTATCAAGTTTATACGACCTATCCACGATGGGTTTCCATTTCCCACTCTTCTTAACTCCTCCTTCATTTCATTTAATAACGTGATATAATTGGCTTTATAAAGGTTCTTATTTGAGACTGATAGTTTTATTCCTAGATATTTTAATTCTTTATCTCTCCAAAGAAAAGGGAATTCCTCTTGTAGTTTTTCTTTTTCGCTATTTTTGAGATTTATGTTTAAGATTTCGGTCTTTGTCGGGTTAATTTTCAGGTTCGACAGGTCTCCGTACTCCCTCAATGCTTTCATTAAATTTGGTAATGATGCTCTAGGGTTTCCAACATAAAACATCAGATCATCCGCATAAGCCACTACCTTATGTTCTCTATCTCCTATCTTTATTCCTTTTATGTCTATGTTCTTCCTAATCCTAGACAGTAAGGGCTCCAGTGATAGCACATATAGCAATGGAGACAATGGACATCCCTGTCTTGTACCATTTGACATCTTAAAATACTCTGATCTTCCTCCATTTACCATTATGGTAGCGGTAGGCCATCTGTATAACTCTCCAATCCAGCCTCTCATTCTATCTCCCATTCCTAACGTTTCCAAAGTGTCCATCATAAAACCCCAGCTCACTCTGTCAAATGCCTTCTCAGCATCTATTGACATCAGTATCATTGGGGTTTTCCCTTTTTTGCTCTCCTGTATAAGCAACAATGATCTCAAAGCATTATCTCTACCCTCTCTTCCCGAGACAAACCCCACCTGGTCTCCATGTATCCACTCCGGCATCAGCTCTTTTAGTCTATTTGCCAGAACCTTTGCATATATTTTAGTGTCTACATTCAGCAGCGCTATTGGACGATAACTCGCGCATTGCGAGGGGTCTTTATCCTCTTTCTGTATCAATACTATATTCACCTGTAAAGACTCTCCCCTCATCTCCATCCCATTCCCCAAGGCATTCATATAGGTCTTCATTTTGGGTATTAAAAGCTCTTTATATTTTTTATAGTATTTGGCCGTATATCCATCCGGACCCGGGCTTTTCCCTCCCGCCATGCTTTCTAATGCTATTTTTATTTCCTCTGAAGTTATTTCTGCCTCTAAAGAGTTCAGTTGTGTTTCTCTTATTTTCGGTAGGCCTGCCTCCTCTAGGTATATCTTTCTTTCCCCTCTATTTACTGTTTCCATTTTCTTAAACGTATCCTGGGGTGTAATATTATACAGATCATTATAATACTCTTTAAATATAATATCTAGCAATATCCTTGGTTGAATGTACAAATTCCCCCTTGGGATTTCTTATTTTCTCAATATAATTTCTATTTTTCTTCTTTCTTAAAGTTCTCATTAAATACTTCCCGGCCTGTCTCCCCATCTATATCTTTCACTTGTTATTTTATTAAAGATTCTTCTTTTTTCCTCCTCCATTACATTCTCTAATTCTTCTTTCTTCTTTATTAACATCTGCATTATCTCCTTAGATCTTTCCCTTTTATGCACCTGTTCAAGATCATATATTTCATTTAATAATCTATTTATCTTTTCTCTCCTTTCTTTTTTCTTTTTTGCTCCCATTGCAATGAGTAGACCTCTGATATAAACTTTATGTGCTTCCCACACTGTTGCAACCGAGACATCCTCTGTTTCATTCTCTTCAAAAAACCATTCAATTTCCCTCTCAATTTTTTGACCAACCTCTTCCTCCATGAGAAGTGCCTCATTCAACCGCCATACATAACCTTCTCTCCCTTCTCTACCCCATCTTAACTTCAATGCAACTGGGGCATGATCTGACAGGGTACATCCTTCAATTTTTACTTCTACCACCAACTCAATCATTCGATGTTCTACTAATATATAATCTAGTCTAGAATAAGTCTCATGAACGTGCGAAAAGAAAGTATAATCTCTCTCCTTCATATTCCTAATTCTCCAGATGTCTACCAGCTGACACTCATGCATCAATTTCTTTAACATTCTCAAGGATTTGCTTTCTTCCCTCCTCACAGAGGAAGTGGTGTCCATCCGCGGGTCCATACAGATGTTTAGGTCTCCCGCTACTATCATACACCCACTTTTAAAATCCATCAATCTCTTCAACACTTCTCTCATAAATCTCTCCGGCCTCTTATTTGGGCTGTATATGTTTGCTATTGTACACTCAATTCCCTGTAATTTACCTCTCAAAAATAAAAACCTCCCCTCCAGATCCGTTAATCTCTCCTCCAGCTCGAACCTTATATTCTTCGCGAATCCTATAGCAACTCCTTTTGCTCTTTTAGTTGGTGAATCCGCATAGAACCATGTTGGAAAATATCTAGTCCTCAGTCTAACCTTCGACTCTATCTCTAAATGTGTTTCCTGCAAAAATACCACTGAGGATTTTCTATGTTGGAGTTCTTTAAATAACCTGAATCTCTTTCCTGGACAGCTTAACCCTTTTACATTGTAGGTTATATATTGGATTTCTTCCATCTTACCCTTTTCCTACCATCTCCTTCTTCCTCCTTTCCTTCCTCTTTCTTATTCCTATGGAGCGTTTTTATCCCTCTACCCTTTTCTCTCCCCTTTTCCCTCCCCCCCTCTCTCAATACACCCCTCAATCCCTTTCCTCTCCCTCCCCTCCCTCCTCCTCCCTCCCCCCCTCTCCCCCCCCTCCTCCCCTCCTCTCCCCCCCCTCCTCCCCCCTCCCTTTAGGCCTTCACTTTGCCTAACCGTCATTTGTGGAGGTAGCATCCACCTTTGACTTAATCCTTAGGGCTTCGCTCCTCCCATGGACAGCCTCACCTCCCTCCGGATCCCCCCCTTGACCTCCTCTCTACTTGTACTTTCTAAAGAAGGAAAGAAAAAAGGAGTCAGGCTGGAGGAACTAGGGAGAAAAAAAAGGCGATGGAATGGGAGCAAGGAGAGAGAGAAATAAAAAAAAAAAACTTCTCTCCTCTTCACTCACCCTCCCCGCCCCTACCCCCCGCCTCCACCCCTCCCCCCCCCTCCACCCCTCCCCTCTTTTTGATCTATTTCCCCCAGATTCTTCTTTCCAACCATTTATTTCAATTTTCTGCATTTCAAGTCTATCACAAAAATTTCTCAAGTCCTCTGGGAACCTCAAATGGGCTGTTATTCCATTTTTCCATCCTATTAAACTCTCCGGAACTCCCCATCTATATTGCACCTTCTATATTTTCATCTGCTCCAGCAAAGGCCTCAGAGCTCTCCTCCTCCGGAGAGTCTCTAGTGACAAGTCCAAATATATTTGAATATCCATTTCTCCATACTTTATAACTGATTTTCAATTAGTTTTCCTCCAGAGTCTTTCCCTTTGCTGTAATTCATAAAATTTTACAAGTATGTCTCTCGGCCTGTCCTTCTCATAATTCCCCTGGAGTTTCCCATTTCTAGAGATTCTTTCTATATTAGTCCTTTCCATTTCAGAGTTTTCCATTATATAGTTCAGTATTTTGCAAACCATCTCTTCCAATATTTCTCCCTTTAAACTTTCCGGTACCCCTCTTATCCTTATGTTTCTCCTTCTTTCTCTATTCTCTTGAATTTCTGCCTTGTACTGCAATTTTTCCTGAGCTTTTTCCATGTTAATTATCTTCTTCTCTAATTCGGAAATAATCTGGGTCTGATTTTTAACTTTCTGCTCCGTTTCTTCCACTCTTAACAACAACTGCCCCAGGTCATTCTGAATATTTACTATTTCTTGCTTTATTGTTCTCTCCAGATCTTTAAACATTTCTGTCATCTCTTTTTTATTTGGGATTTGTAGATCTTTTTCTATCTCTGATATTTGTTGATTACTGATGTCCAATTCCAGTGATTGTTTAGGACTATTTTGCATACTTAAATCAGACTCTCTATCATTTCTGCTCTGGGGCCTTTCTGGGGTCACATTTCCCTGGGATGTATACTTTTTAATTGTCCCCGTTTGGGTCCCCTTAGGCCCGGTTCCTTTTGTACATTTATTTTTCATTTCTTCTGTAACTTTTATTTTCTTCTCATAGACTTATACTTTACAAAACAAGGAAATTAATAAGGTGTAGAGGTAGAATTTCCAGCTCTGTCTTCCCACCTTTCTGTGCGCCTTTGGCTGCACCTTGCGCTCTTCTCATTTTTATTGTTATTCTCTGGGGGTCCCCCCCCTTTTCTCTCTCTCCCAGCTCTATACAGTTTTTTTTATATTTGGGGCCTTTGCCAGTCTCACTCACCCTTCCTGCGCTTCTCGTGAGACAGCTCCAGGCTCCACTCTCCAGCTCCCTCGATAGGTCAGCTCTCTTCCTCTCAGGGGGACCCTCCAGGACTTTCCTCCACACTTTTCTGCTTTGTTGGTTTGTTGGGGAGGCTCACCATCGATCCCCTGCCAGGGCTCCAGAGATAGCAGGTCGTCCGACCGAACGGGGATCTCTCCTGCTCTCTGTCAGCCTCCGACCGGGCGGCCGGCTTCCTTGCCTCCCAGGGATGCACCGCGGCCGGTCACGTGTCCCGGCCGCGCCTCCTTGTTTCCTGGCAACCAGGCTCGGCGTCCAGGCTCAGCGTCCCCGCCTTTCTCCGCTGGTCTCCGCTCCCGACTCCCCTTACCGCGTGCAGCCGCTCAACCACAGGAGCCAGTAAGCCCCCCGGTCAAGGTAGGTCTCTGCCTTCTAGGGCTCCATCTCCATGGGGGGAATTTTAAAGTCCAAGGGGGGGTAGGTCGGAGGAGCCTCGTGTGGGAGCTCCTACCCCGAGCTCTCCGCCGCCGCCATAGTCAGGCTCCGCCCCCGGGTCGATCGCCCCAGATGTTAATCCCTTCCTGCCCAGTGTCATTAGTACACTGTCAGTGCTTTTTATTAGCACTGATCACTGTATAAGTGTCACTGGAGATGTAAGTGGTAGTTAGTCAGTTCCCACCCAGTGTCAAAATGCCTGCTGCAGTCTCACTATAAGTCGCTGATCTCTGCCATTATTAGTGAAAAAAAATAAAAAATTTTGTATATATACCGCCATTTGTAGATTCTATAACTTTCACATAAACCAATTCATTTACATGTATTGGGATTTTTTTTTTTAGCAAAGACATGTAGCAGAATACATTTTGGCCTAAATTTATGAAGAAATTTGATTTTTAAATTTTTTTTGCTGGATATGTTTTATAGCAAAAGGTAAAAAAAAAAACAAAAAAAAACCAATATATATATATATATATATATATATATACACATATATATTTTTTTTTTTTCAAAATTGTCAGTCTTTTTTCATTTATAGCACAAACAAATGACCACTTGCCCTCCAGAAAACTTACCTTTGCTATGCAGAGCCATAGAAAGTAGTGTGCAGGAGCTGAGAGGGGAGAGATCTGTATTGTTAACATACAAGTCTCTCCCACGTCGGAAATGCTCGGGGATCACCGTGTGCTGGCAAGTAATCACCGGCTGGGACCCAATGATTGACAGCCGAGGCCGCAAATGAAGGAGCCGGTAGGGTGCATGCCCCTTACCCAGAACTGCAAAATCACATATATATGATTTTGCGCACTTGTGCTGCCCTGTAGCAGTATTTCTTCTATAGGGCAGTGCGAAACTGGTTAAAAATGCAGAGGTGATCAAATACCGAAAGAAAGCTCTATTTGTGGGGAAAGAAGGGCATAAATTTCATTTATGTAGAACGTTGCATGACTGCACAATTGTCATTTAAAGTAACAGTGCCGTATCACAAAAAATGGCCTGGTTAGGAAGGGAGGTAAATCCCCTGGAGGGCAAGTGGTTAAATAAAAGACATTTTTGGCCATGATCAGTCATGTTTCTATTTCAATGCCAAAATATCACAGTTTTTGTTTGTGTATGCGAACCTTTGAACACAACTGTAGATCGTGGTGCCTTGATTTTGGCAAAAAAGACAATCCAAGTGTCTGTGTCCTACATTAATAAATGATAACTGATTCAGAACCAGGAAGCAAAGTTCATTGTTATGGTTTACATACTCTTGAGGCACTTTATGCACAGAGCAGGCCCGTCAGCGAATCCGCTTGCTCAGTGGGGGATCTCTCCGCTGATCAAGCAGATTACAGGTTCATGTCTGCTCCGCTGCTGCAGAGCGGACACAGACACATCCCGCTGTCCTCTATGGGCAATCGGATGGAATTGGACCCTTAGGAGAGGGGATGTGAAAGGGCTAAGATGAGAAAAGCGAGATAAGAGGAATTATCATATAACAAGTTCTTCTGCCTAATGAAGAACAGAACAAATATAAAACTAGTTGGGTATGGGGAAGCTGGTAAAGGAGAAAGCAAGGGAGCTGTCAGCAAACAAGGAGCAATAGGGAAACCATACGTTTGCTGCTTGTTTTTTCTTCAGTGCACTTTTTTGATTATGAGTTTTGGATTAAGAGGGACTGTGCTGTGCTGCATGCAATGTGCTTCTACAATGTCTGGACATTGAATTAAGAGTCATACTTTTTTAGTTGTACAGTAACTTTTGAGACACTTTATTAATATTGCATTTTTCATTTTGACACGTAACAGTGTCAGTTGTTACCAATCGGTAATCACTGGTAACAATTGTAACATTTTGAGGATAAAGATTTCATATTTATATTATGTATATAAGCATAACATTTTCCTACACAGATAAGTTTGCTTTTTATTTTTTTGTATATGTGACAGTTTTTTTGTATACCCTATTATTTATGAATGAATGTCAAATGACTGTATACCGAATTGAGAGTGGAACAGAAACCATGACACCAATTTGAGAATGAGGGTTGGCTACATGCCACTAATCTAAGAACGAAGATTGCAGTATATGACTTCAGTCTGAGACTGAGGTTTGGAACCCATGACATTGTTTTGAGATTAGTCTCAGATTATGGCCATACATTCTAAGTATTGAGGAGTATATGTGACATCACTCTGAAAATGAGGCTTGGAATGCACAAGTCTGAGCTGAAAGTGAAGCTTGGAACCCATTGTGATCTTTCAGTGAGGCTTGAAACACATGGAGACCTGGGAGTGAGGCTTGGAAGAAATGGTGACCTGGGAGTGAGGCTTGGAGCCCATGGTGATCTGGGAGTGAGGCTTGACGCTCATGATAGCATTCTGACATTGAGGCTTGAAATCTGAGTACAGAAGGAATGGGAAAGATACTAGTCTGATGGCAGAACAAAAAGATGTGATTTTTTTTGCAGGGTTTTTTTTTTTGCTAAAGCTGGCCATAACAACTACAATCTGAATATACAATATACGATCTCTTTTAGATCAACCAACTAGTATGTAGTGCAATTGATTTGTATATTTCATGTGGGCACTCGTAATACCATAATTTTAGTATATCTACATGCTGGTATGTTAATTGGATCCTGTCTAAATTGGCCCTAGTATGTGTATGTATGAATGTGAGTTAGGGACCTTAGATTGTACACCCCTTGAGAGTTAGGGACTGATGTGAATGTACAATATATATATGTAAAGTGCTGTGTAAATCGATGGTGTTATATACTGTAAGTACCTGTAATAAATAAAAAATAAATATCTAAAGTTGATTGTCTGGAAATTGTACAGTCAGATTCTTTTGTTTATTGTGAGTTTAAATCAAACCCCCTAACAATGAACTTTGTTTCAAATTGAAGAGACTCTCCCCTCCAAGCAGCCTTGTCCTGCCGCCACTCCAAGCCCGGGTACCAGAGGCAAGCTGTGCAATCCACTCCAATCACAGTCCCTGCTCCGTCTATGGGTGGTTTTTACAATATACCAGGATGTCTGAGATATCCGGAATGCCTTTCTTTTTGTTAATGAACTTCTATTTCGTTCTTTTTGGGCCATAAAAGCTGAAGAACTGATAGGTGTGCCTGATCAGACCCTTTGTGTGAAAGCGGCCTTACACGTAGATTTTCCCTCACTCCCCTTGCAGCCAGCAGCTTCTCCTCTCTGTTGTTGTTTTTTGGGTTTTTCTATTGTAATGCAGGACTGCTGGTCCTTCAGTGTATCTAACGATGTTTTAGTGCCTACGATTTAGGGCTTTAGGTATTTTTCACCTTATCATGCCTCTGAGCGCAACTCTATTTTACGCAATTCATTCATGAACATTGTAGCATTTAAGTGAGTATTGTCGAGCAGCATTCAGGGGCATAAAGATAATTCCTCAAGCCTGCATTTGGAGAGGAGCTTGCTGGCATAAGTTAGGCACATAAACACAGAAATGCACATAAATTTGTTCTACTTGCTAGAAGAAATAATTATAAGAATATATAATTATTCTAGCCAATAGAATAAACTTATTCATATATGCTTCTAAGCGCTATACGCTTGTAAATGTGTCTAATTACATGCCAAAACAATATTTTTTATGCAGAACTTTTGCTACCAGCTCCTGCCACAAGGATCCAGCATAGATAGTAGAAATTTAATACACCCCTGTGCATGTATACAGAGCAGTGAAGAGAAGTAGCTTTGGGGGATCAATTGTGTAACTGGAAGGAATCTTGTGGGAGTGAGGCATAAGACAAGTGTAACTGCTTTTTCAATTGTTATTTTAATTAGCAATTGCCTTTAAAGGGTAAGGAAATGCTGCCATGCCTTACTGGGCACATACTGTAGAAACTGCCCCACACTGCAACAGTGGCATACTTTGGTTAACCAAGTGTTGTCTCTATATAAACTCGTGTATCTAGGTCGTAACTGACCCACAAAATTTCATCAAGGCCAGAGACCTAACACTATTACTATGGTGAATTGCCCTATTCTGATTGCCACTGGATTACCTCTTCTGCCCCCCCCCTTCTCCTCTCCCCCCGTTTCTCTTCTCCTTTTTACCCCTTTTTCCCCTCCCTTTTTTTTCGGGTCAGCGGTAGTGTTCCTTGGGGGGAGGGGGCGCAGCTTGAGGGCAACATTGGATCTACTTTGGTGGAAAAAAATTTTTCGTTGCTTTTGACGCTTATTGTTATGTTCACCACACTTGTTCACATGGGGGTGTGTGGCTTCTGATAAGTCATCTCCGGCAGACTCCCACAACCACAGCCCAGGGTTGTGGGGAAGATGTCCTGGTCCTCATCAACATACGGACAGATGCTTTGGGGGAAGAGCCACTTCTACCCCAAAGCTCCCCCCCCCCCATATTGAGGGCATGTGACCTGGTATTGTTCAGGAGGGATGATCGCTCGCTCATCCCCCCATCTTCCTGACCTGCCGCGCTGCATACTCAGATAAGGGTCTGGTATAGATCTTGCTCTGCCAATATTCTTGAAAATAAATGTAGTAATGTACTGCAATGTAATGTGATGTTGCTGCCATCTATTGGTTAGAGTTATTATGCCTAGTTATATCAGGATTTATAGGAAGTGGTCATTTTCACATACAGTAACCTTCAACCTGGAAGTTCCTGTCCTCCATTTCGTGACTGCTTCTGAAACTAACAAGCAGCATACAGTGAGCTCTGAACTATTCCTGGACTTATGGTGGAATTGTCCGTGAGTACACTCACTGATGGGTTGAAGCTGTTGTATAATGTTTAATGTACTGACACATATGTTTTGTTTGTGCTTATGTTGTAGTTTTACAAAGTTATTCAGAACAAAGAATACATACAGATCTGATGTCTCACGTTTCTTGATTTCTGAATTATTGTTAGACTGTCTGACTAGTGTTATACAACGGTTCAATAACGCGAAGCAGAACAGTAAAAGGACACCCACGTGGCAGTCTGGAATAAACGGAGACGCCATTACTGCAGCATGAGTCTAAGATCAGGAACAAAGTACCAGGCTGATGACACACTACCGCTGACACAGGGAGGTAGGGACAACATCCCCAGCGCCCAGCAAGATGATGCACAGTCACATGTGTCCAGATCTTCACAATCTAGCAAGATGTCCTCAGCAAGTTCCTCAGCAGTTAGCGCTCGTGCCAAGGCAGAAGCTGCCCATATCCAGCTACAGTACGCAGAAAAAGAAGCCATGATGATGCAGGAGATAGCAGCTAAGAAAGCTGCCACAGCAGAAAAAGAAGCCATGATAATGCAGGAGATAGCAGCTAAGAAAGCTGCCACAGCAGAAAAAGAAGCCATGATGATGCAGGAGATAGCAGCTAAGAAAGCACAAAAAGAGACGGAATTAGAATCAAAATTGCTTATCCTGCAGCGACAGATTGCAGTTGCAGTTGCTGAAGCAGAGGCCGCTGCCTACATGGCAACAACCCGGTCAGAAAGTGAAAAAGACCCAAAGGTTACAGAAAAACCTCTATCCTCTGTTGATCGTACAAGTGAGTACGTCCAGAACCTTACTGATGTACCTACAAAGGAACAGTCTCTTAAACCTGAAGCAAAGGAATTCAGGCCAAGATCTACAGACCCCCTGGGCAGGCCCAATCAACCACAAGAGGTCAGTGGCCGCCAGCAAACCAAAAATGAAGCACCAGAATCCCCTAGGAACAAAAAACAAGTGTTCTCACCGCCTCAACCTAAAGATTACATGTGCGAACAACAATGTGCAGTGGATGTCACCAAATATCTCATCCGCAAAGAAATGGTCAGCTCAGGCTTTGTCCAATTTGATGACTGTCCTGAAAACTATTGGGCATGGAAAGCTTCATTTCTGAATGCCACTAGAAGTCTGAACTTATCGCCAGCAGAAATGCTTGATTTAATGATAAAATGGCTTGGTACCGAGTCAGCAGAGCATGCAAAGAGGATGAGAAGAGCAAACCTGCTCAACCCTGCAGCAGGACTCAACATGACCTGGAAAAGACTAGAAGAAACGTATGGATCCCCAGAGGTAATTGAAGAAGCACTGTTGAAAAAACTTGAAGTCTTTCCTAAGGTGGGCTACAGAGACAACGTGCGGCTACAAGAACTGGGTGATCTTCTGCTAGAGATGGAATATGCCAAAGAAGATGGCTACTTGCCAGGGCTTTCATATCTAGATACGGCCAGAGGCACTAATCCCATAGTAGAGAAACTACCTTCAAATCTGCAATACAAGTGGATGTCTGGGAGGTAAATTCAAAGAAGATTATGGAATCGCCTTTCCCCCTTTCTCTGTGTTCTCTAGGTTTGTCTGACAGCAAGCGAAAATCCGGAGTGATCCCAGTTTCGCCTTCACCACCAGCGGCAATCAATCGCAAAGACCTCACAGACCTCACGGTAAGACCTCTGTATCCACACACAAAACAGTTGTACCTTCAGAAGTCACAGACTGTCAAAGCACCCATAAGGTGCATACAATAGAAAACCCAGATAGACATTACCCGATACTCAAAAAACCACATCCACTAAAGAAATGCAAAGGCTTTAGAAGCAAACCTATTGCAGAGCGGAAGTCCTTCTTTAAACAAAACGGCATCTGTTTTAAGTGCTGCGGATCTACTTACCACATTGCCAAAGACTGTAAAATATCAGTGGAATGTACAGAATGTGGCAGTGAGAGACACATTGCAGCTTTGCACCCTGGCCTGCTCCTGCACCTCTAGAGACTGTAGAACCCATGAAAGATCAGGGCAGGGAGCAACAAAAGACCCCACTCTCTTCAGTTATGTCGAATTGCACTGAAGTATGTGGACAAGGCAAGAGTGCACGATCATGCTCTAAAATCTGTTTAGTGACTGTATATCCCACTGGCAAGAGAGAAAGGGCAGTGAAAATGTATGCAGTGCTGGATGAACAAAGCAACAGATCCCTTGCAAAGTCAGACATCTTTGATACCTTTAACCTTGGGGCAAGTGCAGTTCCATACACCCTAAGGACATGTGCGGGGACAATTGAAACCGCAGGGAGAAGAGCTACCGGCTTTACCATTGAATCCTTAAATAAGAAAGTGGAGTTCTCACTTCCTACCCTAATAGAGTGTGGCATGATACCTGATGACAAAACAGAGATTCCCTCTCCAGAAGTAGCTTATCATCACCCTCACCTCCACTCAATTGCTCACCTTATCCCAGCTGTTGAGCCAGATGTTTCTATACTTCTACTTCTTGGAAGAGACATCCTTCAGGTACACAAGGTGTGCCACCAAATCAATGGACCTTACAATGGCCCCTATGCACAGAGACTGGACCTGGGGTGGGTCATTGTAGGAGAAGTTTGCCTGGGGACAGTGCACCAGCCTGACAACATTAGTATTTTGAAGACATCTGTGTTAACAAATGGATGCACATCTCTTCTCAGTCCCTGTCACAACAGCTTCGTTGTCAAGGAAAGCTTTGGCAGGTCAACACAACACTGGGACTCTTCTACACTATATGGCAAAGAAAAAGTCAATTCCGACATTGAGACAGACAATCTAGGGATTACAGTGTTCCAGAAAACTAAAGATGATGATAAACAGGCCCTCTCTATAGAGGATCAGACCTTCTTACAGATTATGAATAGAGAGGCCTACCAAGATGACAATCACAGTTGGGTGGCCCCTCTCCCCTTTCGCATACCCAGACGTGTTTTGCTTTGTAACAGGGAGCAAGCCATGAAGCGTTTGCATATTCACTCAGCAAAACACTACAGAGAAAGCCAGAGATAAAAAGAGATTTCACTGAATTCATTAAAAGGATGCTGCACAATCACGCTGAAGTTGCAGGACCAATTGAGACAGATAGGGAACACTGGTATCTACCCATGTTTGGTGTTTACCATCCACACAAACCTAAGTCAGAATAGTTTTTGATTCCAGCGCAGAGTATGAAGGAGTTTCTTTAAACGACGTACTGTTAAGTGACCCTGACCTAAACAATACTTTGCTAGGTGTCCTTATGCACTTCAGAAAAGAACCCATATCTCTATCAACAGCTCGCAGGAAAGAACTGTGCATTTTCTCAGATGCATCCACCATAGCGATAGGTGCAGTGGCTTACTTGAAAGTAATTGATGCAGAAAATGTGTGCCATGTTGGATTTGTTATAGGAAAGTCCAAATTAAGCCCTAAACCAGCTCACACGATTCCTCGTTTAGAGTTGTGTGCTGCTGTACTTGCAGTCGAAATGTCTGAGCTAATCATTTATGAACTAGACACTGACTTTGATACTGTGAAATTCTTCACTGATAGCAAGACTGTCCTGGGGTACATTTGCAACACCACAAGGAGATTCTATCTGTATGTCTCCAACAGAGTGAATAGAATCCGGCAATCTACACACTCAGATCAGTGGTTCTATGTATCTACAGAGCAAAACCCCGCAGATTTTGCCACTAGACCTACTCAAGCAGCATGCTTGCAGAACTCTATATGGTTCTCAGGCCCATCCTTTCTGTACCAACCACACTGTGAGGATATAGACACTGCTAATGCTTATCCACTCATAGAGCCTGAAGCTGACCCTGAAATCAGATCGGAAATTACAAGTTTCAGTACCAATGTTTCTGAAGTACTTCATTCACATTGCTTTGAGAGATTTTCTTGCTGGAAAATATTAGTTAAAACCCTAGCCAGACTCATCCACGTCGCTAAAACCTTCCGGCGGGAAACCAATAGCGATCAGGTCAGAAGGTGGGAAAGTTTCCATGAACAGGTCAATCTAGAAGAACTTTCTCAGGCAAAGTCTGTTATAATTTCTTCTGTTCAAAACAAACATTTCCAGAAGGAAATTGACTGCATCACAAAACAAAAGACATTCTCAAAACAAAGCCGACTTAGGAACCTCAGCCCCTTCGTAGACAAGAATGGGTTGTTGAGAGTGGGTGGACGTTTGTCTCTTGCCAAACTTCCAAAGGTTGAGAAATGCTGGTATACCGTATATATACTCTGTTTTTGGTGGGATAATGGTTGAACTATGACATTATAGTTTTAGTCTCAGATTAGCTAGGATTCCATTTGCCTGTTGTGTGTTTTTTCTGCATAGCAGTTGTTACATAGGTAGTGGCATAATAAATTATGCCAGACAGGGAGTGTTCTGCCCATATTGTTGAAAATAAATGTATGTAATATACTGCAATGTAATGTTGCTGCCATCTATTGGTTAGAGTTATTATGAATAGTTATATCAGGATTTATAGGAAGTGGTCATTTTCACATACAGTAACCTTCAACCTGGAAGTTCCTGTCCTCCATTTCGTGACTGCTTCTGAAACTAACAAGCAGTATACAGTGAGCTCTGAACTATTCCTGGACTTATGGTGGAATTGTCCGTGAGTACACTCACTGATGGGTTGAAGCTGTTGTATAATGTTTAATGTACTGACACATATGTTTTGTTTGTGCTTATGTTGTAGTTTTACAAAGTTATTCAGAACAAAGAATACATACAGATCTGATGTCTCACGTTTCTTGATTTCTGAATTTTTGTTAGACTGTCTGACTAGTGTTATACAACAGTTCAATAACGCGAAGCAGAACAGATCTTATGATTCGAACAAATACTTGGGAGGCCCAGATATGAGCACTGAGAAAGTCACTGGTAGCAGACCATAAGTCCATTTGCAGGCAGCTAACTGTTGCCCAATTTAAAATGTACTGCCAGCATAGTATGGATACAGTTCAAAATAAACCTTTGATGTTTACATAATGCACTCATAACACATAATAGATTTGAAGGCTTCTTTCAGATTGGCTGTACTGCTTACCATCCTCTAAAAAAAGGATCCGTGGTAGACTGCTTTTAGAGGGTTGTATAGCAGTGGCTGACAGGCGTTTAGAAGGAGCCAATGCCTCCTCCTGAATGCCTGTTTTTTAACTTTATTTTGCAATTGCCGAACAGCAATTTTACATTGTGGGACCATGCCACAGCTGCGAAATAACCATTCAGCTTGCAGTTGTGGTACAGCTCCATTAAACTTAAAACTCAAAGGGCACATTTGACAGGCAGTGGCGTCTGTCAAACTCTGCATCCCAACTTAAAAATGCCATGGCCATGGCATGTGTATAGCCGTAGCTAGCCCATTGAGATAACATATGATACATAATAAATAAAACAGAAAAAACTGACTTGTGAACTTCTAGGCTAGTCTAGGGCAGCCTTTCTCAACTGTAATGTTGCCTGAGGTTGTCAGGGGTGCTACGGCATCCTGGTTGAGAAAGGGTGTAGAATTAAAATTCAGTACCCCTGGTCCAATCAGTAAAAGTTTCTTCCAACTGAAGTCCGAATCTCATGTTTGTGTGATGACTCAGATCCTTCACATCCCAACCCCCTCCTCTTAAATCACAATCCCATTCTTATGTCAAATCCTCTGTCCCCCCTGCATATCACAGATTACCCCTCATAGCAGTGTCCTCAGCCCACCTTCATATTACATCCATCCCTCCATTCACAGCCCCCCTTTACATCATTCTCCCTTTCCCCACAGCGGTGACCTCTGCCCCCCCTTCACATCACAGCACCCACAGCTCTGTCTTCTGCCCTGTCTTCACATCACAGCCCCCACAGCCGTGTCCTCTTCTGCCCTTTTCACATCACAGCCCCACAGCAGTGTTTTCTGCCCCTTTCACATCACAGCCCCACAGCGGTGTCCTCTGCCCCTCTTCACATCATAGCCCCCACAGCAGTGTCCTCTATCCCTTTCACATCAGCCCTCCATAGCGGTGTCATCAGCTTCATCTTCACTTCCCCCCCTCTTCCACAGCGTGTCCTCTGCCTCCTCTTCACAGCGGGTCCTCTGCCCCCCTTCACATCACTCTGGTCCTCTGGATCACTGCCCCATCCCCCTGGTTTTTGCCCACAGACCTTGTGTTTGACACATGTGGCATACTGGATGCTGGATCAGAACAGTGCAGACCTGTAGATGGGGCAGGTGTCTCACGGAGTGCTGACCTGCTCCTCCTACAGTGCACTGCTAAACAAACAGTTCATCTGGTGGTGCGGGTCCATGTACAATCTGCATTTGTTTAAAGGCTACAGTATATGTGTCTATGTATGCATACATGTCAGTTTATGTGTGTGTGTTTATATATGTATGTGAGTTTATGTGTGTACGTTACTTTTAATCCTAACCCCTAATTCTGTACAATCAGAACTGGTTTTTAGGGCTCATTCACAATAGCGGCAAGGACTACCATTCCTCTGAAAAGCACTCCATGCTCGGTTTTCTTTTCAGAGGCATGTGACAAGGTGGTGATGAGGCGATATGTCACTCCACCGTCTGTTTTAATCCATATAGCTGGGTCTCTGTAGCCCCTCCTGCTGTGATCAGCACAGAGTTTAACTACTGAGGACTCTCTTCCCCCTCTCTCCTAGCAACAGCAATGGACTAATAAGCAGTAAGGAGGAAAGAATCAGATGTTTTCATAAAAAGGATTCTCCTCAGAGTGTGACAGCAGAGTGATGTAACAGGATTGTGTCAAGGAACTCCACCTAACAGGGAGAGAGCCTGTGTTAGATGTTGATTCTCCTCAGGGTGATGTCACAGGGTGTGTCAAGGAACTCCACCTAAGGGCACTTTCACGCTGAACCATAGAATATGCATTTTAACCACAATTTTTACCACAAACGTTGATGCGTTTTTCGCAGGACATGTGACTCAAAAATGCACCTGATTTGCCATGTTTTCAATGCATTTCAATGGGGTAGTGAGTTGGGTTTTTTTAACTGACCAAATATGCCCCAAAAATGTGGCAAGCAGGAATTTTTACACCACAACGGACCAGTGTGAAGACAAAACAGATTGACTGAGTTGGAAAAAGTATCACCCCCTTGTGTCAGTATTTTGTTAAACCACCTTTTGCTTTAATCACAGCCTTTAGTCTGTTGGGATATGTCTCTACCAGGGGCGGACTGACAACTCATGGGGCCCCTGGGCAATAGGGGATCATGGGGCCCCTGTGTCCTTGTCCAAACTCAAAAAACCTATGAAAAAGGTACCAGGGGCATCTTATGGGGCCCCCTACTGACCCCGGGCTCTCGGGCAGTACCCGAGTTTCCAAATGGTCAGTCCGCCCCTGGTCTCTACACATCTAGATTTTGCAATATTTGCCCACTCTTCTTTACTGAACTGCTCAGTTCAGTTAAATTTAATGGTGACCTATTGTGGACAGCAGTCTTCAAGTCATTCCACAGCTTTTGAATGGGGTTTAAAGTGGTTTTAAAGGCTCAAGGTTTTTTACCTTTATGCATTGTATGCATGAAAATAAAAAGCTTATGTGTGTAGCAGCCCCCCTAACACTTACCTGAGCCCCCTCTCCATCCAGCGATGTCCAGGAGGCCATTGGCTCCCTCTGCTGTCAATCACAATCAGGCAGAGACCCTGGGCAGCCGAAACTGTCAATTCACATTGCTGGATCGCGATGGGGCTCAGGTAAGTATTGAGGGGGCTGGGGGCACGGCTGCACACAGAAGGTTTTTTACCTTCATGTATAGAATGCATGAAGGTAAAATTCCTTCAGCCTTTACAACCACTTTAAGTAGTCTTAAAGTGGCTATAAAAGCTCAAGGTTTTTTACTTTCATGCATTATATGTGCAGCCTATGTAGATCTTCTGTGTGTAGCAGTGTCCCCTAGCGCCTTCAATACTTACCTGAGCCCCATCGTGATCCATTGATGTGCACAACAGCCTCGGCTGTCCCAGGTCTCTGCCTCCTCATTGGCTGAGACAGCAAGCAGGAGCCATTGGCTCCTGCTGCTGCCTTTCACAGCCAGTCAGCCAATGAGGAGAGAGAAGGGCGAGGCCAAGCCATGTGAATGGACACGTGGAGCAGTGGGTGCCCCCATAGAAAGCTGCTTGCTATGGGGGCACCCAACAGAAAGGAGGAGCCAGGAGAGCCTGCGGGGGACCCGAGAAGAGGAGGATCCAGGGTGCTCTGTGCAAAACCACTGCACACAGCATGTAAGTATAACATAGAATAAAGCAAATTGTAGGGAGCGCTCTCAAATGTATACAGCAGCTAGTACACTTCAGGTAACCAATATACCTTGTGAATATAAATAAATCAATGTAACAAGAAAAGTGCAGCGCTTAAGAAATATATATATAAAGGCAATATAAAGTCTATGCGATATCCGTGGTATAGTCTGCAATAGATGAATGCCCTTCCGGAGTATATACTGCCTCGAAATGATAGCAATGCGCACTCACCAGAAACTCATAGATTATGCGCATGTAGGAATAATCATCCCAGATATCAGATCCATCGAAGACCAAGTGGTGGGCATCCTTCTCACGGTGGGTCATCAAAGGCTTCAAATCAGATCCAGAGGTCCCCTTAAGGCTAGTCAGGTAATCCGCACTGATAGTATTGATCCCTCTTCTGGCTGGTATAGGCACCCTTTCTGTGGGAGTAATAGCTCCACAAAGGAGCCCCAAAAAACAGGTGCCAGAGATAGTGTAGTATGTTCTTAGATGATATTTATTGATCAAAACAGCAGCAGGGCAGTATGCACATCACAACATGTATATAGAAGTGAAAGACAGCATTACTGACCCCAATAAAGATGGCCGCCGGGCCTCCTCGTGGCTCCGGCGACAGGAAGTGAGGTCACGCTCTGCACAGCTCCTCCTTAGGCCTTTCGTGCTACAGGCACATCATCAGAGGGGAGGCTGTACAGAAGCGTGACCGACGCCAATACAATATATAGAGGAAGACGGCGCATGCGCGATTACCCGCGGCCATCTTCCCGTAGAATCCGTAGTGCGCATGCGCGCAGACGGAAGCGCCATTTTGCCGTGGATCCGCGATATTATAAGTCATGTAAAGAGGATTAGAAGATTCCTCCGCTTTCCCATCCTAGTAGCTGCAGGATATTCAGCCACAGACCCCAGGGAATCAATGGAGCAATAAATTCCTGTCTAATAAAGTGACAGTGCTCCATAAATATAACTGTGAAATACCTATTTGTATATCAAGGGCATTCTTGATGGCCCCATTGTGAATGGTATATACCTACACTAACGGACCACGGCAAGGTGGATGCTCTGCATTACATAGAACAATATACATAATAAATAAAATCCACAGATCTTGTAAAAATAAAACAATAGAATAAAAGAGAGAAAATCTACAATAAAATTATCTGATATAATCATAATCATGTGTATAAAAACTACATTCTAGAAAAAGTTTATTATTAATAGAATAATTCTCCTCATTAATCTATTCTCATTGATCAAAAATAGGTAAATGAGAATAAAACTTAATAAAAATAAGATTTAGTAAAAATAAAAAAAATATAAATAAAACCCTCCTAAAAAGCATAAAAATTATCTCAAAATGTAAAATACTCTTTAAAATTAACAGCCATATTCGAAATTCCACTGGTTATAAACGCACGAATTTAAATATATTATATATAGGAAGAGATGTAAAGTAAAATAAATACGCACAGAATAGAAGATATTAGAGAGCCACCCCACTTAGCTGTTGGCTATAAAGCAGTTTACGTCTACTTCTATGTTATGCCCTAGGGGGTGCAATGTATTGAGCTCGAACACCCACTTTGTTTCTGCTTGGGAGACCGCTCTTGTTTTGTTAATACCTCTCCAATGGTTGCTAATCACATCAATGCCAACAAATTTCAAAGATGATGGATCCATATTATGGTGAATGCGATAGTGATTAGACAATGAATGTTCCCTGAATCCTTTTTTAATATTCGATACATGTTCACGCAACCGGTCGCGTAAACGTCTTATTGTCCTGCCCACGTATTGTTTCTGGCAAGGGTATTGTAGTAAATATACTACATATTTACTATAGCAGGATATGAATCGTTTTATATTATATCTTTTACCAGTGATACACGATTCAAATGTATCGATTTTATTTTTTCTAGTGTTATTACACTTGCAGATCACACACCTGTTACAAGGGTGAAACCCTTTTAAATCATCAAATAGAGATATATTCTTTGGGGGATCCACCACATTGGGTGCAATCATATGTCTAATAGCGGTTGCTTTCCGGTAAACTATTTCCGGTTTATCAGGCAAGATTGTTGATAAAATTGGATCCATTTTCAAGATGCCCCAATTATTATTGATAATTTTATTTATTGTCTTGTACTGTGTTGAGAAGGACGTGACAAAGGGGCATACTTTCTTTATTATTTGGTCTTTTTTAGGTTTATTTAGCAAAATAGTGCTTCTATCCATCTGTGCCACAGTTTGGATTGTGTAGTCCAAGACCGCTTCATTATATCCTTTCTCCAGGAATTTACTCTTTAAAACTTTTGCTTGGACCTGAAAGGTATCTTTATCCGTACAATTCCTTCTGATTCTCATCATTTGGCCCTTTGGAATGTTCGCCAACCACTTTGGGTGATGGCAACTAGCAAGAGGGATAAAGCTGTTACGGTCTGTAGGTTTAAAAAAGGATTTGGTAGTAATTCTTCCCATAAAATTAACCAGTGTCAAATCTAAAAAATTAATCTCCAGCTGACTGTAAGTGTATGAGAGATTAATGTTAAGACTATTGTTATTGAGTGTTGTAAAAAAATTTAAAAGTGATTCCTCCTCCCCATTCCATAAAAGCAAGATATCATCAATATACCTTTTGTAAAATGTCAATTCGGGCCAGTCTCTTGCAAAAATAAAATCCTCCTCCCAACGGGCCATGAACAAATTTGCCAGGCTGGGGGCAAACTTCGCCCCCATCGCCACGCCTTTGATTTGCAAGTAATATTCTTTGTTAAACCAAAAATAATTTCTGTGCATGGCGAATTCAAGTAAATCTAAAATAAAGTCTTGCTGGGTTATAGGTAAAGTGCTATAGTGTTTCAGATAGAAGTCAGCCGCTTCCATACCGTCGTTATGACTAATGTTGGTATATAGGGAGGCAACATCTGCCGTCACCAAAAATGTATTAGGGGATGTGGTTATAGTACTGACTTCGTTCAGAACCTGCTTAGTGTCTTTTAGGTAGGCTGGAGTTTGTAAAACCAGTGGTTGGAGGAAACAATCCACATACTCTCCAATCCTAGAGCACAAAGAACCAATGCCACTTACTATTGGTCTTCCCGGTGGTTTGATAGGGTCTTTATGGACCTTTGGTAGTATGTATAGAACCGGTAATCTTGGTGCTGTTGGGCATAAAAAAGCCTTCTCTTTTTTATCTAAAATACCTTCTTCATAGCCTCTATTAATGATATTTTTAAGAGAACGTTTATATTCTATCATAGGGTCCTTGGGTAAAAGGATATAAGTGGTCTTATCACTTAGAATGTTATTCACTTCACTTATGTAATCATCCTTATTAAGAACCACTACAGCACCACCCTTATCAGCTGGTCTCACAACCAAATTTTTCCTCTCAAGTAACAGCTTAATGGTTTTCATATCCCCTAATCTGTCAAAAGATTTTTTAAAAGGTACATCTTTCAGGTCCAAGCAAAATTTTTAAAGAGTAAATTCCTGGAGAAAGGATATAATGAAGCGGTCTTGGACTACACAATCCAAACTGTGGCACAGATGGATAGAAGCACTATGTTGCTAAATAAACCTAAAAAAGACCAAATAATAAAGAAAGTATGCCCCTTTGTCACGTCCTTCTCAACACAGTACAAGACAATAAATAAAATTATCAATAATAATTGGGGCATCTTGAAAATGGATCCAATTTTATCAACAATCTTGCCTGATAAACCGGAAATAGTTTACCGGAAAGCAACCGCTATTAGACATATGATTGCACCCAATGTGGTGGATCCCCCAAAGAATATATCTCTATTTGATGATTTAAAAGGGTTTCACCCTTGTAACAGGTGTGTGATCTGCAAGTGTAATAACACTAGAAAAAATAAAATCGATACATTTGAATCGTGTATCACTGGTAAAAGATATAATATAAAACGATTCATAACATAGAAGTAGACGTAAACTGCTTTATAGCCAACAGCTAAGTGGGGTGGCTCTCTAATATCTTCTATTCTGTGCGTATTTATTTTACTTTACATCTCTTCCTATATATAATATATTTAAATTCGTGCGTTTATAACCAGTGGAATTTCGAATATGGCTGTTAATTTTAAAGAGTATTTTACATTTTGAGATAATTTTTATGCTTTTTAGGAGGGTTTTATTTATATTTTTTTTATTTTTACTAAATCTTATTTTTATTAAGTTTTATTCTCATTTACCTATTTTTGATCAATGAGAATAGATTAATGAGGAGAATTATTCTATTAATAATAAACTTTTTCTAGAATGTAGTTTTTATACACATGATTATGATTATATCAGATAATTTTATTGTAGATTTTCTCTCTTTTATTCTATTGTTTTATTTTTATTTTTACAAGATCTGTGGATTTTATTGATTATGTATATTGTTCTATGTAATGCAGAGCATCCACCTTGCCGTGGTCCGTTAGTGTAGGTATATACCATTCACAATGGGGCCATCAAGAATGCCCTTGATATACAAATAGGTATTTCACAGTTATCTTTATTAGACAGGAATTTACTGCTCCATTGATTCCCTGGGGTCTGTGGCTGAATATCCTGCAGCTACTAGGATGGGAAAGCGGAGGAATCTTCTAATCCTCTTTACATGACTTATAATATCGCGGATCCACGGCAAAATGGCGCTTCCGTCTGCGCGCATGCGCACTACGGATTCTACGGGAAGATGGCCGCGGGTAATCGCGCATGCGCCGTCTTCCTCTATATATTGTATTGGCGTCGGTCACGCTTCTGTACAGCCTCCCCTCTGATGATGTGCCTGTAGCACGAAAGGCCTAAGGAGGAGCTGTGCAGAGCGTGACCTCACTTCCTGTCGCCGGAGCCACGAGGAGGCCCGGCGGCCATCTTTATTGGGGTCAGTAATGCTGTCTTTCACTTCTATATACATGTTGTGATGTGCATACGGCCCTGCTGCTGTTTTGATCAATAAATATCATCTAAGAACATACTACACTATCTCTGGCACCTGTTTTTTGGGGCTCCTTTGTGGAGCTATTACTCCCACAGAAAGGGTGCCTATACCAGCCAGAAGAGGGATCAATACTATCAGTGCGGATTACCTGACTAGCCTTAAGGGGACCTCTGGATCTGATTTGGAGCCTTTGATGACCCACCGTGAGAAGGATGCCCACCACTTGGTCTTCGATGGATCTGATATCTGGGATGATTATTCCTACATGCGCATAATCTATGCGTTTCTGGTGAGTGCGCATTGCTATCATTTCGAGGCAGTATATACTCCGGAAGGGCATTCATCTATTGCAGACTATACCACGGATATCGCATAGACTTTATATTGCCTTTATATATATATTTCTTAAGCGCTGCACTTTTCTTGTTACATGTAAGTATAACATGTTTGATATTTTACAAAAAAAAAATATGAACGCTTTAAGTAGGGGCTTAAATCTTAAGCAGGCCTTGCATGGACATGCGCCTTTCCCCTTCAACCACTGTGTGTTCATTTATGCTGTGTGCTTTGGGTCATTGTCATGTTGCAGGTAAACCGTTTTCCCAGTAAACGGAAATAGTAAATAGAGGGAAAAGAAAGACATACCTAGAGGACGCAGGCCTACCGAAATTAAGAGAAACACAACTGAATGCTTTAGAGGCAGAAATAACTTCAGAGGAAATAAAAATAGCATTAAAAAGCATGGCGGGAGGGAAAAGTCCGGGTCCAGATGGATATATGGCTAAATACTATAAAAAATATAAAGAGCTTTTAATACCCAAGATGAAGATTTGCATGAACGCCTTGGGGAACGGGATGGAGATAAGGGGAGAATCTCTACAGGCTAATATAGTATTGATACAGAAGGAAGATAAAGACCCCTCGCAATGTGCGAGCTATCGACCAATAGCGCTGTTGAATGTAGACACTAAAATATATGCAAAGGTTCTGGCAAATAGACTGAAAGAGCTTATGCCGGAGTGGATACATAGAGATCAGGTGGGATTTGTCTCAGGAAGAGAGGGTAGAGATAATGCTTTGAGATCACTGTTGCTTATACAGGAGGGTAAAAAAGGGAAAACCCCAATGATACTGATGTCGATAGATGCTGAGAAGGCATTCGACAGAGTGAGTTTGGGTTTTATGATGGATACCCTGGAAGCGTTAGGAATGGGAGATAGAATGAGAGGGTGGATTGGAGAGTTATATAGAGGGCCTACCGCTACTATAATGGTAAATGGAGGAAGATCTGAGTATTTTAAGATGTCAAACGGTACAAGACAGGGATGTCCATTGTCGCCATTGTTATATGTGTTATCACTGGAGCCCTTACTGTCCATGATTAGGAAGAACATAGACATAAAAGGAATAAAGATAGGAGATAGAGAACATAAAGTAGCGGCTTATGCGGATGATCTGATGTTTTATGTTGGAAACCCCAGAACATCACTTCCAAATTTAATGAAAGCATTGAGCGAGTATGGAGAACTGTCGAACCTGAAAATTAACCCGACAAAGTCCGAAATCTTAAACATAAACCTTAAAAATAGCAAAAAGGAAAAATTGCAAGAGGAATTCCCTTTCCTTTGGAGAGACAGGGAACTAAAATATCTAGGAATAAAACTATCAGCCTCAACTAAGAACTTATATAAAGCCAATTATATAGCATTATTAAATGAGATTAAGGAGGAGTTGAGGAGAGTGGGAAATGGAAACCCATCATGGATAGGCCGCATAAACTTGATAAAGATGGTAATTTTCCCTAAAGTATTATACAAATTTCAAATGATCCCAATCAAACTCCCAGAG
Organism: Staurois parvus; assembly: GCF_062004578.1. Classification (NCBI taxonomy): domain Eukaryota; kingdom Metazoa; phylum Chordata; class Amphibia; order Anura; family Ranidae; genus Staurois; species Staurois parvus. The sequence goes on along the minus strand of NW_028318765.1, from coordinate 789,536 downwards.
GCATACTTTAAAAAACTTAGGAAAATGATAGTAAAAGGTATATGGAGGAATAAAAAGCCTAGAATAGGTTATGAAACGTTGACTAGAAGTAAAGAAAGAGGAGGATTGGGGGTACCAGATTTTAGGAGATATTATAAAGCGGGGATTATTGCGAGAATCTTCGACTGGATTCATAATCCGGAGAAAAGTTGGGTCAAAATTGAGACAGCACTGAGTGGAATAAGTTTAAGTAAAAGTATTTGGGTACCCGCACAATATAGGGAATTAGAGGAGAGCACTAGCATGTACACTCTTAATGTTTTAAAAGAATGGGATTTATTACACAGACAAAGGGGATGGGTTTTTAATTCACAATTAATACCACTTAGAAACACAAAATATTTATTCCCGGGTAAGGATAGTATAGCAGGGAAATGGATAATAAAACAGGAGGCGCAATTGAGAGATATAATGGTAGGAGAGGAAATCGGGACATATAAGGATATGGAGGAAAGAAAGGGAGAAGTCTTTAATAAGATGGATAGACTAAGATATTACCAACTGAAATACTTTTTTGAGAGCCTTCCAAAGCCCATAAGAACTAGAAAAGACTGGAATCCATTTGAGAGATTATTTGAGTCATGGGGAAATGGTAGACACGGAATAGCAAAAATACACAAGATAGTAATGGAACTTGACACCGACACTAAATTAATGCACATAGAGAAATGGGAAAGAGATATGGGAAGAGAAATAGAGGAGGAGGAGCAGAGAAAAACGCTCACATTAATACACGAAAACATTAGTATGAGGGAAGTAGAAATAAATTATAAGTGTTTGAATAGATGGCACATTACACCCAACGTGGAGCATAAGATGAATACGGAAATTTCACAGATGTGTTGGAGAGGCTGTGGAGAGGTGGGCACGTGGTATCATATGTCACCACATATGGAGTGTCCAGAAATACAGGTGTTCTGGCGGAGGATAGTTTATTTGATAAGGAAAATTACCAAAATCAATATAGGATTAGATCCAGAATTATGTCTCCTCCATATCTCAGAGCTCTCGGTGAAAGCATATGAGAGTTCTGGAATATGGCATTATTTGACTGCAGCAAAGAGCCCGATACCCAGGTTTTGGAAGAAAAGAGAGGTGCCAACTGAGGAGGATTGGATGGGTAGAGTAAATCAGATCTCTGGGACAGAAAAATTGTACTATACGCATGTGGACAAGTTGGAGATGTATAATAAAAAATGGAAAGGCTGGGAAGAACATAGGAAAAAGGTGAAATATATGAAGAGATAATATCCCTGGAAGTGGGTTCAGAATTAGGTTTAGGAACAACAGAACAATATGGAGTTAAGGAGAGGGAGCGTGGGAGGGAGAAGGGAGGAGGGTAGGGGATAGGGGGATAGAGGTCGGGGGTATGGGAGGGGGGGATGGTAAGAAAAGGAAGTTATAAATAAATAAATTATATAAGGAGAAAAGATGGTTTTTGATAATTATTTTAATAGAAATGTTGAAATGAATTGTATATGATGTGAAAAACTAATAAATATTTATAAAAAAAAAAAAAAAAAAGTCTTCCCAGTGACAACTTTCTGGGAGAGGGCAGCAGATTTTCCTGAAGAATTTGACAGTATTTTGCCCCATTCATTTTTTCTTCAATCCTGACAAGTGCTCCAGTCCTTGTTGCAGAGAAACACCCCCCAATAAAAGGGTATTACCACCTCCATGCTTTACTGTAGAAATGGTGTTATTTGGATGGTGAGCTGTATTGGATATCTGCCAGACAAATAATTTAGCAGGGACAGACTGGGCCGGGGGCAGGGAAGCAATTGCTTCTCTGTCTCTCTCTCTCTCATTCTCAATCTTGCTTGTTCTCTCTCTCTCAATTCATTTGGGAAAAATGGGGAGGGGGTAAGGGGTAATATAAAGGGGTATAGGGGTATATAGTCGATGTACATGATTTTTAAGTCCTCAGTTTATCATGTCCCTCTCAATCTGTGGCATCCTGTTGCATATTGTGCAGCTCTTTTCACCATTGGCTCATCTTCTCCCAGTAGAATTTGGAGTTTCCTCTTCTCTTCTATGAAAGTGAAGTCCAGGATGACAGTGGAGAGTCTCTAGATGTGAGTGTCCCTCATCCTCCAGGACCCCCTGGTTTCATTACTGGGTTTGTAGGTCTGTCTGTGCTATCCTGATTCGATTTCCAGGTCGTAGGCACTCAGTCTGTACTGCCTCAGGGTCTGTCTGTCTTTGGGGTCTTGTAGCATCTCCAGGTATGGGGCCAGTTTGTAGTCTCTCTGCAGTGACTGGTAAACCGTAAATTGTTTGGAGTTATTTCATTTCTCCATTGCTCAACATATTTTTCTTTGGAATCATTCATTATGTTTTTTATTTGAGATTAATCAAGCGCGATTGTTGAGCGTTTGGGATGGACAAGGCGCTGATGAGTTGTTGCTGGCCACATGGCTTTGACTGGTCCTTATTGGTCAGTAGGGCCTTATGGTGGTATGAGTTAGGACTGCTATTTTGTAGATGGCCCCAGTATGATAGTGCCCCATTCTGTACAGCAAAAAGCAAGAGAAACCTGCGCAGTTCAGACCGGCAAACACTATTGGAGGTGCTCTGATGGACTTGGAGGAGCTGCTTGCAGAATTCCAGATTAAATATTTCTGGCATGCTGTAGTCCCATTTGGATTGGTCTGGGTAGGTGACAGGACCAGTGTTGTAATTAGGTTTTGTGCTGCCCTAGGCAACACAAAAACTGTGCGCCCCCCTTCCTCAGTGAGAGAGAGGTTGCATGGTCACAGTAGCAACTAGGATGTAAAGGGTGGTGACAATGAAGAAGGGGTGTATACAGTTTATTATGGGGTTGATGGGGGAGCCATAGCTGTACGAAGGGTGTAATGGGTGTAAGCAGGAATTGTGGAGTGTGATGGGTGGTTAGAGGTGCAGGAGGGTTTATGTGGGATCTATGAGATGTGCTGGCAGGGTATATTGGGGTGTGATGGGTGTAATGGGGAGTGTTGGGTGACGTCAGGTCTCTGCAGGGAGTGGATGGGTGTATGTAGGGTATGGTGGGATGTAAATTCCCTCCGACTCACAGACTGAACCCCCCCAGAATGATCTCCCTTACAGAGACTGCCCCCATATACACTGATCCCCCCCATAGACTGCCCCCATATACACTGATCCCCCCCCAACAGACTGCCACCATAGACACTGATCCCCCCCTCAACAGATTGCCCCCATATACACTGATCCCCCCCCAACAGACTGCCCCCATATACATTGATCCCCCCCCAACAGACTGCCCCCATATACATTGATCCCCCCACAGACTGACCCCATATACACTGATTAACCCCCCCAACAGACTGCCCCCATATACACTGATCCCGCCCTTACAGACTTCCCTCATATACACTGGTTCCCCCCCCCAATAGACTGCTCCCATATACGCAGATCTGATCCCCCCCAACAGACTGCCCCCATATATGCTGATCTGATCCCCCCCAACAGACTGCCCCCATATACACTGACCCCCCCAACAGACTGCTCCCATATACCCTGACCCCCCCCACAGACTGCCCCATATACACCGATACCCCCACAAACTGACCCCATATACACTGATTCCCCTAACAGACTGCCCCCATATACACTGATACCCACCCAACAGACTGCCCCCATATACACTGATCCCCCCCAACAGACTGCTCCCATATACACTGATCCCCCCACAAACTGACCCCATATACAATGAGAGACACACACACCTGCCGACCTACCACTGCTCCAGCAGCCATGCCATGTCCCCAGGACTGTACTGCGGATGTCCTTCTTCCTCCTTCTTCTCCTGATCGGCGGCTGGTACACTGGGAAGGCTCACTGCACTGACACACCGAGCCCAACATGTCCCCATCCTCACCTCACCTGCCAACCTCCCACCGTTCCAGCAGCTGCGCCATGTCCTCAGGACTGTACCCCAGATGTCCTTCTTCCTCATCTTCTCCTTGGCGGTGGCCGGTACTCTGGGAAGGCTCACCACACTGAGCACAACATGTCCCCATCCTCACCTCACCTGCCAACCTCCCACCACTCCAGCAGCCACGCCATGTCCTCAGGACTGTACCCCAGATGTCCTTCTTCCTCCTTCTACTCCTTGGCGGTGGCCGGTACTCTGGGAAGGCTCACCACACTGACACGCTGAGCCCAACATGTCCCCATCTTCATGTGTGTCCCTTCTTTCAGGAGGCGGAACCGCCCCCTGAAAAATGCCGCCCTAGGAAAACGCCTTGTTTGCCTCGCGGTAAATACGTCCCTGGACAGGACCCCAAACTTCACAGCCAGGATTGGGGTGAACGCTATCAAAGATTCTAATCCAGACTCTTGCTGGTGGTTTTAGGTGGTAAAGCTGTCTCCTGATGGCATAGAAGGCTCTGCATGCCTTGTCTTTCAGGACCTCAATGGCTAGCTTGAAACTTCCTGATTTGGTGGGGGGGGAGGGCCTGAACATGACGCTGACAAGCAGCATGGAATAGGAGCTCCCAGGACCCACCAAGCCATGTGTAAGAGAACCTGATTTATTATGGGTATCCTACCCCACCTTATCCTATATCTGCCAACTTCTATATAAGCTGCTTTCCCAGGTTGGCCCCTGAGAGAGAGGAGAGTGTGCGTCCCCGAATGAAGGAGAGAAAGGTCCCGGAGAAGTGAAACGGTGGATGCCGGGAGTGGTCACGTGGCTGCCGTGTGAATCATTGGGAGACGTGGCCGGAGGAAAGGAGGACAGGTGCCGACAGGATTGGAGCCAACAGAAACCCACGGAGGCTGACCCCCCCCTTGACCCCCTTTAACCACCCCCAAGAAGAAGGATAGGTAGTAAAGTGTAGTACCTAAAGGCAAGGTTAGTGGAGGCATTGGAGCCGGGGAGGTAGAACTCTGGGAGCCCATATCTATATATAATCTTGGGTGTGAAGATGAAGAGACAATCTGCGTGGTTGGTGGTGAATAGCCCCAAACAGGAAAGAAGAAAAGGAGAATAAAAAGAAAGGAAAGTACTTGAGGTGTCATCCAGTGGGGTTAGAGCAGAAAGAGAAGGAGAGGGAAAGAGGGAATGAAAAAGAAAAATGTTGGTGAAGGAGCCTGGAAGGTGAAAATAGGAGGCAGCACATAATTGGAAGACTAGGAAAGTTAGTATACCGCAGATAAGAAGATAAGAGCACCTGCACTGAAATATATGTTTTACTTATTGAAGTTTTTCAAGACAATATCCCATCTTGAACTACAAATTTAGAAGTACCAACATCATGAAGAGTAGATCTGTAAAAGGAGGAGGAATAAAAACATCCCAAATAACAAAATATATGACCTCGCAAGAGAGAAGCCCAGAGGGTCAAACCCCAGAGAAACAACGGGGAGCAAGTGGAAGACAAGTGATGAGAAATAATATTGGAGATCAAACTAAACTGTCACTGGGAATATCTAACCCGAACCCAGATTAAAGAAATTTTAAATATGGAAATTGAGGTGGAAATAGAAATTATAGAAGAACATGGAGTACGCTCACAAAAGCCCACAAAAATGGAAATAGCAGAAATGTTTGAAAAGCTAGAGCATTCTATGAAGAATGATATGGCGGTCCTACATGATGATTTGGGACAGGTATTATTACGAGTTGAAGAAACTGAAGTAAAATTGGACAAACATGCTGAAGTAATAACTAAACTGGAAGGGCAAATGGATGAAATGCGACGGGAGCAAGGAAATTATTATACAAGATGGAGGATCGAGACAGAAGGAATAACCTGAGGATTCGGGGACTGCCGGAAGTACCCCTTGTAGAAGATTTAATGGCTATAATGAAGAAGGTGATTAATCCTATAATAGATAGATCGGTAACAGAGCAATTGAAAATTTATAGAGTTCATAGGATTAGGCGACCACAAGCAGTGACAATGGAAGCCCCCATGGATGTGATTTTATGATTTAATTATTATGAAGATAAAGCATATATCTGGAAGAAGATGAGAGTGATCCCAGCAATAAAATATGGAGAAACGAGCCTGCAAATGTTTACAGATACAGCACCTGAAACTCTGGCAAGAAGGAGAGTTCTGAGGCCATTACTGGAGCAGATACGTAAAAAAATGTCTGATATAACTGAGGGTTTCCAGCCTGCTTAGTTGGATGGAAGAATGGACGTTCCATTAGACTGCGGTTTCCAGAGGAATTATGGGACTTTTGTGAGAGACTAGAATTACATATACTGGATATCCCAGAATGGTCAGAAGGGGCTAAGGAGAACTTGGACTTAGAAAAAGAGAGGTGGAAATTAGTCCCCAAGAAAAGACTGCAACAGCGATAAGAGGAGAAGAAGAGAAGAAATGAAGAGAGGAAGATGATGTAGTTGAGAGACTATAAAGATGGAACTTTTTTATTCCTTCTCTTCTCTCATCTCTTTCCCCTTTTTCCCTGTTGTATTGTCATGTACCTGATTGGAGACTGAAATGACGAGGTCAGCCTCACTTGTGTCACTAGCCCTGACCCCACTGGAAGTGGAACAGAGGGTGTCTAGGGACCAGGGGGACAAGAGCACCAGCAGATGTTGTTTGCAGCTCTTGCAGCTGGAGTCTTTGGAAGACTGATGAACCTCCGATACAGGAACAGTAGTGATATGCAGAGCTGGTATGGTAGGTCGCCAGGTGTGCACCAGAGCAATGCAGGAAGCTGGGATGGGAGACAGGAGCAATGTCATAGGAATAGCCGGGGTCATCAATGGGCAGACAGCGAGGTACCAAATCATAAGCAAGCCAAAGTCAGGAGCAGAGCTGAAGTCAGGAACAAGTATCAAGCAGGAACAAGCCGGGTCAGCAACAGGAAATCACACAGGCACGAGCAGGAAACGGGGAACAGCTGAAGACCAGTCAGCACTCAGCACAGGCAGAGGCGCCTTTTAAATAGTCTGGCGCCAATCTTCACCGTGCGTGTGCGCGATCCCGCATTTCTGTGCGCATGCGCACTTCTATTCGCCAACCGTCTCACCGGGATTCCCTTACATGTATACTGTGGACAAATGGGAAATTGGGGCAGTGGAGAAAGGATGCAGGTTATATCTGAAAAGTATAATAGGTATAGGGAATGGGGAGGGAGGGGGGGAAGGTGGAAAGAGAGCCTCTGAGGAGAGTAGGAAAAGAAATGTTGAGTAAAGGCGGGGTACCCGGATGCCCATCATGCTCCTGAACTGGTAACCCAAAGAGTGGGGTGGGGGTTCTTGCGTGCTCAGAGTCTCACCCTGAAGGCGGAATCGATCAAGGGGACCGGAACCACAACCGATTCAAGGGCTAGAAATGGGCCTGAGTGTTTTAAGATTAGTGGGTGATGGAGGGGGGGTGGGATCTTGGGTGGGAGAGGGTGAAAGGGGATAAGGGTGGAAGGAGGATATGTGTGGGAGGGATGGTAAGAAATCATTTTTTGAAGATATCTTCTTGCTCCAAACTAGTTCTACTGGCACTCCCCTAAATGTGAATATTGAGGGAGAAAGGACAGAGTATAAATGGATGAATTCGGTTAATTTTATGACCTACAATGTGAAAGGATTTAATACTCCATGTAAAAGACATAAAATTCTTAAGAAAATTTATCAACGTTCGAGTGAAGTAATATTTTTACAAGAGATGCACATATCTCATGACACGAGTGTTAGGTTATAATAAAAACATTATCCGACCAGGTGTTATGCTGATTCACCGACAACACGTGCAAAAGGAGTGGCAATTGGGATAGCAAAGAATGTGATATTTAGTATTGAAGAAAGGTTGGTTGATCCAGAGGGTCGGTATTTCTATTTGAGAGGGAAATTACATGAATTGGAATGTACACTGGCAAGTATCTATTGTCCTAATAGGAATCCAGTGGTCTATTTGGAAGATACATTAAGAAAATAATGGATTTTAAGAAGGGTAAACTGATTGTGGCAGGATATTTTAATTTTTGCATGGATCCTCAGCTGGATACATCGTCACATGGGCAGAGGGATGGAGGTAAATGTTTAAAGCCTATTAAAAAGATGTTACATCAATGTCAACTGATGGACTCCTGGAGGATTAAGCATCCAAGAGGAAGAGACTATACGTTCTATTCTTCTGTGCATAGGATGTGCTCCAAGATTGGATTATATAATGATAGAACATAGACTCTTGTAGTCACTGGTTAAAGCTAACATTGAAGCAGGGGTGGACTGACAACTCATGGGGCCCCCGGGCAATAGGGGATCATGCGGCCCCTGTGTCCTTGCCCACACTTAAAGCACACCCAAAAAAAGCTTATGATGGATACATTCGAGGTAATAGGATTGGGACCTAAAATGGTGCAGTGGATAAAAAAATCTGTATAGCCATCCCTCAACAGCTGTAAAAATCAATGGTTCATTGTCACCATCTTTTAAAATGTATAATGGAATAAGGCAAACTTAATGAGAATATTAAAATATTATGGAGAACTATCAAATTTAAAAATGAATCTTTCAAAGTCAGAGATATTAAATATTATTGTCCTGAAGACAGAGAAAAGGGCCTTACAGAAAGAATTTCCTTCCACATGGAGGGGAAAAAAATGACAATATTTGGGAATAAATTTAACCTTGTCCCTTAAGAACATATATCAGGCAAACAACATTCCACTAATAAATGAGATAAAGAATGAGCTGAGGAAAAGCTCAATAGGATCACTCTCCTGGGTTGGATGAATAAACATTGTGAAGATGGTGATAGTACCAAAAATTCTGTATAAATTTCTTAAGCTCCTGATATACAGTATATACCGATGAAATTCTTTGGGACGCTAAAAAAAAAATAATACTTGGGTATATATGGGTAAATAAAAAACCGATAGTAAAATACGAAGTCCTGTATAGAAATAAAGCAGATGGGGGTTTAAAAGTGCCGGATTTTAAGAGATATTATCATTCTGTATTATTATCACGAGCAGTAGATTGGGTATATAATGCACAAGGGAAAAGTTGGGTAAAAATGTAAAGTACACTAAGTGAGACTCAGTTAGATAAAATCATTTGGATTCCACAACAGTTTCATATGTTTTCTGGAAACACAAGCACTTTAACACAGAATGTATTCAGGGTATGGGATGCAATTCATATGCAAATGGGATGGGAATATAATTCACTGTTAATACCACTGGTGGGAACAATTTTTTTCCCACCAGAGAAAGATGACATATCAAGAAAATGGATAAAAGATAGAAATGCACAGTTAAAGGATATTATGGAAAAGGAGAAAATATGTTTTTTCAGGAATTGAAAAATAAAAAGGAATTATTTTTTATATTGGATGAGTGGCAATATTACCAATTAAGACACTTTGGCCCTGATTTACTAAGACGTGAGTCTACTAGCAGACTCTGACCATTCAGGCAGACTCAATTAAATCAATCAAGACCTGTCAGTCTTCTGAGCGGCGTCTAGCAATCTCATTGACGAACGTCTACTTTGCTATTAGTAAATGTGGAATCGCGTCTGGCACATTTTTAGGTGCAATACCGGATATGTTCGCTAGATGGCGCACAAGCGCGGGCTTTATAGCATTGGCGTTTTTGTGTTAGTAAAAGAGAATATTTAGAATGTAACAAATAGTACACCTATATTAGAATTTATTTTTTTTTTGTTTTTTGCGGTTTCTTCTAAATGATCAGGAAACTAATGCATTTACTAATGAATGTCATACATTCTATTTTCACATGTTAAACATTTTCACACATATCTCAAATCCTAATATAATTATATATCTTCATTCTCTTTAATCACGTAACTATTCTATGTTAAAACAAGTGCAGCGCTTTAAATGCATGTGATCAATAATGAACGCATGTAAAAACCAAAAAGTGCAAAGAATTGCAATAATGATGTAAAATGGTAAATGGTGCTAAAATAAGTTCATATAATCATTCCTGAATAATGGAATGTCCTTCGTGTCAGAGTACCAACTCAGAGAGTGCCTATGAATGGCACGTGGGGTCTCTCCGTGACGGTCAGTAGTGCATGAACTCGTGAAATGTAAACCACCCTTGGGACTGGTCTACACTCACCAGAACAAAAGTATTAATGCGCATAGGTTATACACATCACACATCTGGGGGTGCAGTGGTATGCTGGCAGCTATGGGTTAGTCATCCAGCTCCATCCATCCATCCATCAGGGTGGGTGCCCAAATGGTCCTGGGGAGGAATTAGCTCAGCCACAGGAGCCAGAAAGGTGCCTAATAGTGTAGTACACTGTCACAGGGGTGGATGACCTTTCATGAGTTCATGCACTACTGTTCGTGGTTATATTTATCTTGTGTAATACCATTTTAGTAGTCTATATAATTTGACCAGCGCTCGCTTTATCATTTTTAAACAATGTAACTATTCTACATTGTATCTCAAACTGTGTCTCCCACAGTGGTTTAGTGGTTAGAGCTCAGAAGTTACAGCACTTGGGTCATGGGTTCTAATCCCAGTCATGGCTACATCCCAGTTTGCATGCTTTCCCTGTATGGATGTGTTTCTGCCAACACTTAAAAGACATGCTGTTAGGTTCATTGGACCTAGTTACATGGCTGAGTTTCTGCCCTTAGATTATAAGCTCCTTGACATTTACGAACATTAAAAAAATGGAGATCAATTTTCTGGGTTGTGTCAGTGCCAGGAATATTGATCAATCAATTATGATTTTGCCTAATGTCTAGAAAGTGGATGAATGTTACCTGCGTCCTGTTCTTCTGCCAATTAGGAAATGTGCAAGTTTCATGCTGTGTATATTTCATTGTAACTTTTTTCTCTTCTTTTAAATCTGTCTCCTTATACAACTTGACCCCCTCCCCCACCCCCACCCCATCATCACCTGTCCCATATGCAAATCTATGGATCACCGCCCCACTCTTTTTAACTATTTACTGATCAAGTGAATGTGTCTCATTTTCTATCAGCTACAGCTCAGATCTCACATTATTATACGATTGCTGATTGTATATCACCACTAGTCTGATTGAATTCACAATCCCTGGACAGTCCCGTTCCCTTACATCTAATAATCTTTAGGACCAGTTCACACTACATGTGTTTCAGTTGCTTTTTCGGCATCACAAACGCACAGAAAGAAGGTTATATGCTTGTCAATGTCATAGTTCACATCAGCGCTTGCATTTTCAGTGCATTGCAGGTGCTGTAAACAAAGTTGACCACGCTGCATTGTAGAAACACAAGCACAGAACTGTACTGGAACACATTGAAACGTCCTTGAATGTACTAAAACGCACATGTCCCTAAGTAAATTGAATAAAAAGAAAGTAGAAAAAACGAACTGGAAGGGATACAAAAATGCAATGCAACGTGTCCAAAACGCATCCAAAATGTACTGGAACACACTAAAACATGCATGCCAAAAGCGCATGCAAAAACGGATCAGGAACACATCTAGACTGTTTCTATAGTGTGAACTGGCCCTTAAGACTTGTTCACACCATTGGTGGTGCAGAAACGCATGCAAGAACACACATTTTCCAGCACAGCAAAGAAATGCAATGCCCTTTGCAGATGTGCACGGTTAGGTGCAACACACTTTTAAAATAATGTGCCTGCAGTATTTTTGCATGTTCCCACACATTATGCAGGCCATTGAAATTAACGAGATGAGGGAAAAAAAAAAGTAAAAAATGCGCCATTCACACAGGTCCTCTGGCCTGTACAGCATGAATGAGTGGGTTGTTTATGTGGCTAGAGCCACCTGTTACACTATGGGGACACAGCAGCTGTATGAACACAGGTTTTAATCAGACAGGTGTGAAGGCGTGGGGAAGTGGCCCTGAATGCTCACTGTGTTCAGGGATGTACACCTGCACCCATATGCTTGTCAAATAATGACCTGCAGCAATTCCATAGTGTAACATAGGTTGCCTGCAAACGGCGATAGCCACAAAAACAAACCACTAATTCCCACTCTACAGGCCACAGCACCCATGAGCCCCAAAACCTCAATTACACCTCAATTACACACACAGCTTTATTTATGAACAGTACAGTTTTATCATTTAGATTTCACAGGAATATGGTTGGGATTACAGTGGGGCAAAAAAGTATTTAGTCAGCCACCAATTGTGTAAATTCTCCCACTTAAAAAGATGAGAGAGGCCTGTAATTGGCATCATAGGTAGACCTCAACTATGAGAGACAAAATGAGAAAGAAGATCCAGACAATCACATTGGCTGATTTGGAAAGAATTTATTTGCAAATTATGGTGGAAAATAAGTATTTGGTCAATATCAAAAGTTCATCTCAATACTTTGTTATATATCCTTTGTTGGCAATGACAGAGGTCAAACGTTTCCTGTAAGTCTTCACAAGGTTGGCACACACTGTTGCTGGTATGTTGGCCCATTCCTCCATGCAGATCTCCTCTAGAGCAGTGATGCTTTGGGGCTGTCGCTGGGCAACATGGACTTTCAACTCCCTGCAAAGGTTTTCTATGGGGTTGAGATCTAGAGACTGGCTAGGCCACTCCAGGACCTTGAAATGCTTCTTACGAAGCCACTCCTTCGTTGCCCGGGTATGATGTTTGGGATCATTGTCATGTTGGAAGACCCAGCCACGTTTCATCTTCAATGCCCTTGCTGATGGAAGGAGGTTTGCACTCAAAATCTCACAATACATGGCCCCATTCATTCTGTCCTATACATGGATCAGTCGTCCTGGTCCCTTTGTGGAGAAACAGCCCCAAAGCATGATGTAGCCACCCCCATGCTTCACAGTAGGTATGGTGTTCTTTGGATGCATCTCAGCATTCTCTCTCCTCCAAACATGACGAGTTGTGTTTCTACCAAACAGTTCCATTTTGGTTTCATCTGACCATATGACATTCTCCCAATCCTCTTCTGGATCATCCAAATGCTCTCTAGCAAACATCAGACGGGCCCGGACATGTAATGGCTTAAGCAGGCGGACACGTCTGGCACTGCAGGATCGGAGTCCCTGGCGGAGTAGTGTGTTACTGATGGTAGCCTTTGTTATGTTGGTCCCAGCTCTCTGCAGGTCATTCACTAGGTCCCCCCATGTGGTCCTGGGATTTTTGCTCACCGTTCTTGTGATAATTTTGACCCCACGGGGTGAGATCTTGCGTGGAGCCCCAGATCGAGGGAGATTATCAGTGGTCTTGTATGTCTTCCATTTTCTAATTATTGGTCCCACAGTTGATTTGTTCACACCAAGCTGCTTGCCTATTGCAGATTCAGTCTTCCCAGCCTGGTGCAGGTCTACAATTTTGTTTCTGGTGTCCTTTCGACAGCTCTTTCGTCTTCACCATAGTGGAGTTTGGAGTGTGACTGTTTGAGGTTGTGGACAGGTGTCTTTTATACTGATAACAAGTTCAAACAGGTGCCATTGATACAGGTAATAAGTGCAGGACAGAGGAGCCTCTTAAAGAAGAAGGTACAGGTCTGTGAGAGCCAGAAATCTTCCTTGTTTGTAGGTGACCAAATACTTATTTTCCACCACAAGTTGCAAATAAATTCTTTCCAAATCAGCCAATATGATTGTCTGGATTTTTTTTCTCATTTTGTCTCTCATAGTTGAGGTCTACCTATGATGCCAATTACAGGCCTCTCCATCTTTTTAAGTGGGAGAACTTGCACAATTGGTGGCTGACTAAATACTTTTTTGCCCCACTGTATGTCCATTAATAATGTTTTTAGTGTATTTTTACCATAAATATAATTTGGATATTTTCTCTGGCGGTGGGGGGCTGTCAGGTATGCTGTACGGGGCCCCATGATATCTAACAGTGGCCCTGGGTGTATGCTTGTGTCTGTGCCACCTGTATAGTTAGGAAGAACCTTGAACCTCTGCTATGTACCTCAATGGATCTAGGAATTGGACGTTTTCAACTGAAAATACAACAATTATTAGTAATGTTTCCCCAGCAAATGAGGATCAGTGGAGAACAGCGATCTCGCCATGTCCAGATGTGGTCTGGAATTCCACAAAAGAACAATTCACAAAACTAAAAAAATAGACTTGCAAATTACCACTAAACTCTCCTAACTACACTCCCATCCACTCACACTTCTGGGTGTGTGCAAACGTCCTTCCGCAAACGTCATGGCGTATTTCCGGTATGACAGCTGCTCTAGCGCCTCCTCCAACAGCCGTCTTGGCGTTTATTTGTGCACCATAGCAATTTTACATGCGGCTCCATTGTGTATATGACATTCGCAAATATATGTTTGCAGTTCTATTGTAGATTTGGCATTGGTGAATGTATGCTTGCAGCTATACTGTGTGTATATGACATTGGCGAATATATATTTACCAGTAAAGGCCCAAAGTCAACATAAATTGGGGGCCCAATTTATTACTGTTAAGAGGATTGTAGAAAAAGAATAGCTAGCTGCACATTGAACATGACCTATTCATTGGTACATAACATGGTCTTGTCATGCAATAAGGGGCTTTTGGTTTGTTATTATGTACATACTTGCACATGTGCGCTCTAACAAGGAAGATTTGGGCATATTATATAGCTAGCAAAAATAAGTGTTAGGGCTGCTAGTACATTTCAGATACTTATATAGCACTGTTAATTTACGCAGCGCTTTACATATAGATGTGATAAATTCACATCAGTCCCTAACCCTCAAGGGGCGTACTAAGAGCCCTAACGTACATTCATACATATACTAGGGCCAATTTTGACAGGATCCAATTAACCTACCTGCATGTCTTTAGAGTGTGGGAGGAAACCAGAGTACCCAGAGGAAACAGGCACAGGGAGAACATGCAACCTCCAGGCAGGAGGTGCCATGGCTGAGATTCGAACCAACGACCCTAGTACTGCCAGGTAGAAGTGCTAACCATTTAGCCACTGTGCAACATACAACTAGAACATGAAATAATCCCCCCAAAAAATACATAGTACAAATGTTTATTGATCAAATACACATTACATATTTATTTGGACAGCAACAAAAAGCTACATTCAATATCTTGGTGTGAAAAAAAAAAAGCAGGATTGATGTTGCTAAAATAGAACAATCCTGCTCATAAGAGTTTACAATCTAAAAAATTATACTTATAATGAACTGTGCTTTCACAGGTTACAGCAGGAAACAAATGGTTAATATTGAATCACTTGGGCTTATTCACAGAAGCTGCAGATCGAAATATCAATATAAAAATACATACATGCCAAAATATAAACACCTCCCCCCTCCCCAAATCCCCCACACATACATTTCTCACCATGTTTGTCTGAAAACTGCATTTCATTCTAAATAAAGCAAACTTGAAAGAGCAGAGCAATGGACATGTGTTAGGATTACAATGCAAAGGTAATAAACACAATCATTGTACAATAACACACAAACACCTTAGAAGGAAGAACATGCAAAACATTTACAGCCCACATGAAAACACAGCGTGAGTGTGGCCTGGGGCAATTCACCACAATATCTCTTCCTCCCCAAACCACCACAGACAAGGACTTGCAGAAATAATGTGCCTATACCAGGCAAAAATCAGCCACAACTGCATCTCTATATATAAGGTAGGCCACACCCACCACTGTCATTCATTTGGTCACAGAAAGTGTTTGCACCTGATGAATCCTCTTCCCACCTGCGTTAACCCTTGGTATACAGGCCCCACAAATCAGAGTCAGAAAGAAAGCCACAGTGAACTGTACCTGTGCAGCACAAAACAGAACATTGAACAGGGATGTGAAAGGGAACCCTATTGGCAATATTTCTTGGCCCTATGGGCACAATTCACTCCAGATTATCGCATGAGTTAAGGCAGTCACATGACCACATCTCGCATGCAATACTGAAAATGTCAATTCACTTTTGCTAGTATGCGGTATTTCCCATAGATCGGAAAAACACTCAGGAAATCAAACATAAAAAGGACTTACACCGCGGTCACATCAAAGCCGATTTAGAAACTGTGCGACGTACAGTGAAGATGCTGATTTCCTTACGATTTGCAAGACATCTGACACAGATATCTATGCAAATCGTCACAAAAGTAGTACATGTACTACTTTAGAAATCAGTGTCGGAAACGCACCCATGCGACTTCTCTAATAGCAGACAATAGGGTGCAACTTGGCAAACAATTTGCACGTCGCATGCCATGCAAATCGCATGCCAAGTCGCATCCAGGGTGCACGATTTCAGGTGCGATTTGGGAATTGAAATTGTACCTGATATCCGATCTAATGAATGTGGATGTGAGTGTCTTAACGTAAGCGATTTGCTGCAGCACAATTTCAAAAGTAGTTCTCGTCTAACTTTTTCAGCATTTTGTAGCGATTTCACATATAGACTAAAATAGAAATTGCAGTGCAAAACACAATTGAAAACGCAATAGCTCATTGGTAAATCTACAGAAAACACGGTGAAATTGCCAACAAAAAGCACAATTTTAAATCACGTCTAGTGTGAACCAAGCAGGCAATTCAACAAAGGAAATAAATCTTTGAAGGCATGCGGTATCTGCATGCTCAGATAAGGGTCTGTTATGGATTGGGGGGGGGGGGGGGGACTCCATGCCATTATTTTTTTATTTTATTTTTTTTTTAATCCATCTCTTTCGCTCACTCTTCTCATGGTTTGACACACTTTCCCAAAGGATGTGGAGTGCAAACCAGCATTATCCAATCAATCATTAGTCCAGGCCCTGATCTCATTCCATGGTTTGACATTCACATAAGGTGCTACTTTAAAGGTGTTTGAACAGACAAGGCCTCATTCTAATTCACATTCTAGGGATTATTTAAACAGAAAGCAAAAATGCTGCCACCAGCACATGTATGTTAGGGTAGTCACACAAAGATCATGCAAATTCATTGCTGTGGCATTGTGAGACAGTAGTGCTAACCACTAATCCACGGAGCTGTTGAACACTAAACCTGCCTGTATTTCTGTGGTGTGAATCAATCCTAGGTCCCTGGGCAAGGTCAGTGTAACTAGCCAGATATCTCAAATGCGACAGAAAATGTTGTGCTATGTTGCCAATTCAGATGTATGTTGGTTCTATGTATCCCAATACAAAGGATTGCAATACTAATACAGGCGTACCTCGGTTTACCAACACCTCGGTTAACGTAATTTTTGGTTTATGAATGAAAATCCATTGAAAATAATGCCTCGGTTTACACAATTGTTAATAATTTTTTTCGCAATACAAAGTGTATGTCGGTGCCGATTTTCAAATGCAAATGCCAGCCTTTTTTTTTTCTTCACTATAGTTCACAAGCTTAGAAGTCACTTTCCCTGAAGTTACAGAAAACTTTGTATCTTTTAATAAACTCAAAGTAAACATTGTTTCCTTTAGGGATATAAATTCCAAGAAAACTTTCTCTTTTAGCTGGGGAAAGTGACAGGTGAATTTCTGAGCTATAGTGAAGAAAAAAAAAGGGAGAATTACATTTAAAAACCAGCACCATAATAAATAAAAAACGGCATGGGGTCACCCCTCCCATCCACACCAAGGCCTTCGGGTCTGGTATGGATATTAAGGGGTAACTCCACGCCGAAATTAAATAAAAAACAGCTTGGGGATCCCCCCAAAATCTATACCAGACCCTTATCCGAGCATGCAGCCCGGCAGGTCAGGAAAAGTTCCGCTCTCGTCGGAGGCTTCCAGCCTTGTGAAAAAAAGGCTAGCTGACAGTTCTTAAATAGGTTAGGGGCGGGGCCAGCCGGGGACATCATCCCTGCCCCTTACCTATTTAAGAACTGTCACCCTGTCTCTCCACTGAGGCTAACTAGCTGAATGCAGGAGACAGTCTGACAATTCTTATATAGGTAAGGGGCGGGGCCAGCTGGGAACAGCAAGCATGTGACATGGGGCGGGGTCACTTGGATGATGTCCCCGGCTTGTAAGAACATATGAAAAGATGTTGAGTTCAGGTGTTAAATAGAACCATGGTACTTCTCGTATATATATATATCTATCTATATATATATATATATATATATATATATAAGATACTTACTAAAATATCCGGACCTATTTCTCCAACGTTTTTGGAGAAATGGGAGAAGGAGCTTGGAATACAATTAAATGAACAGCAAAAAAGGAAAATATTTAAATTAGCACATGGTGCAGTTGATAGGATTGCACTGGAAATGCATTATAAATGTCTGGCAAGATGGTATATTACACCTAGTGTGGCAACAACCAGAGAATTCACTTTTATGTTAGAGGGGTTGTGTCTTTCAGCAGTGTATGCACTGTATGTAGCTTCAGGAACATACAGTACACAGTGCCGGGTTCTGGCTGTGAGACAGAGGCTTCCCCTGTCACACCCAGAACAAAACAGATTTGGTTGTACAAAAGTTGATCAATAGATTGATGTGTGTACAACCAGCTAGCCCATACATGGATTGACATTCGGCTGGTCTCTGCTGAACCAGACAAATTTTTAGTTTTCTTCTTGTATATGCCTGAAGCCCAATTTATGGTCCTTCACACAGGGCCACTGATTTCAGAAAAAACCCTTGCTGGGACATCATTGTCCACCAATCTTCACACATCGGGGATGGGGATCTCTTCCTGTCTCCTGCAGTGTCACCTGTGTCCAGGATGTGATGAGCACACAGGATTGATAGATGGAGGGAGGTGGCTCCTCACTAGATAACACATAGCCAGTACTGCTTAAACATCTCAGAAACAAGACAGTTGAACACATCTATAGGACACCTTTGATATCCCCAGCACTTTGACCTTGCCTCATTCATTATCTCAACTTTCCCTCATTAAAGTTCATTATGGTTCATAATAAACAGTTTGAGATATTTGCAAAGGGCTTAGGATTTATGACATTAACCTGCAGTTTTCAACTTCCCCCAGCCCTCCACTACTTTTGTGTATGTCATACTGTATTCTGTTTAACCCAATACTGGGGGAAGGGGATTCAAAAAGCCTTAAAGACACTTTTCTGGTGGTACCTTAAGTGCCTGTTCTCAACCTGCCTGCACGTGAATTGCACAGCATGCTCCTGTGTGATGCACACTGCATGCAAAATGCACTCTATTTGCAATATGCAGAGGGTGTTAATACAAACTAATGGCACCCCAAACAAAGGGCGCAAACGCAATTCGTTTTCTCACACCTGCCTGCACCAGATCACATTGTATATTTGTACAATACAATCCGGTTGCAGTGCATTTTAAAAGGAGTGCATGCGCTACTTTTGGTGCAGTGCAGTGCTATTTTAGCCCATTCAAAATGAACCCACATGTGAATTGCTCAGGAATAAACAGCATGTTCCTGTGTGATTCATGTACGGGCATAGTGTTAACCGGCCCTTAGTTTGTCTCACCTGCCAGCTGCCTGTAGCCAGTGAGGGGAAGTAGGGAATTCAAAATCCTGCCTACTTATTACATACTGCTGTTTAGTGGCAATTCAGCAGAGCTCATAGGAGGAGGAGGTTTGGCAGGAGGACTGGGCGGGAGTGGTGGCAATACGCACCTTCGTCTATGTAGACAAAAATCTTTGGACCTGCCCTGCTGGTGAAGGGTAGTAAAAAGTCACCACCGGTGTCTTGCGGAATGAGGGCCTCCCCTCGGCATGGATGATGTACAATGTGTCCGTGTAGAGGCTCTTTCCCTGGGCAGACCTGAATGAGCCACCATGGCTCCCCACTGCAGCCCAAGACGGCCATTTTGGGAACCAGGAGCCGTTGCTGTCCAGCATGACCCACTCGGTGAGCAGAGAGTACATGGATTGGAGCTTCAGCCTGGGATGGGGGTGGGGAGGAGGCAGGGAAGAGGGAGAGCAGGACGGGGGCTGTATCGCTGCACCATGGGCCACTGGGTTGTACTTGCCCCCTGGGTCAAAAGTTGCCAGTCAGCCCCTGTTGTCTAGTATTGAGGCCAAATAATTCAATTTTAGTCTTATCTGACCATAAGACCTTTTTCCATGTTGCCTCAGAATCTTCAAGATGCATTTTGGCATAGTTCAAGGTGCATGTGGCCTTTCTTGAGGAGTGGCTGGAGTGGCTTTTTTCTTGCAACCCTCCCGTACAAGCAGGACCGGAGCTATAGTATTTTGCGCCCTAGACTGAACCAGCTACTTCACCTCTTCTAGCACACTTCCTCTTTCCCCTCAAATTTTCCACCCTAGCACAAATACTCTCCCCCAAACCCCCCCCCCAGAATAAATCCCTCTTTCTAGCACAACCCCTTCAAATTACCCTTCCCAGCACAAATCCTTCTTTCCCACTGAAATTCCCCCTCCTGGCACACATCCCCCCCCCTTAGCACAACTCCTCCCAATCCTGCCTCTTAGCACAACCCCCCACCCCCCCCCCCTCCTGACACAACCCTCCTCCCCAATCTCCCTCTCCTAGCATAAATCTCCCCCAAATTCCCTCTCCTAACACCCCCCTCACCTCTCCAAACACAAATCCCCACCCCATCCCTCCTCCTAGCACAAATCCTCCCCAATCCCCCCTCCCAGCACCAATCCTCTTCCTTCAATTCCCCCACCTAGTACAAATTCCTCCAAACTTTATGCTGGGAATGATAATTCCTCCAGATTGTATGCTGGGAATGATAATTTGGAGGGGTTTTAGCTCCTCAAAAACTCATTCCTACTGTGCTCTCACTCCTGTCAGAGAAGCGATCTGCTGTACAGTAGACACAGGATTGCTCTTGGATTGGGCTGTACACAGCCTACACCTCCCGGCTTTCTCCTGTCATTTGCAGGCTTCACTTCTCCAGGTTGCTCTCCCCTTTTCCCAGCCGTCAGTGCAGGGATGGGGGAAGGCACTCAGTGGTCAGGCACAGCATCCATGGAAAGACCATCCTGGGTTGATTGTTTCATAGTTGATTGTTTGCTTCAGTTGCACTACCGGGACTGAAATGCCCCAGAAAACTCATTTCATGCTGAGCTAATCAAATGACCACAGCTGATTTCTGCTGAAAAATGACTTTGTGTGCCATTGAGAAGGTGATTTACAAGTAATTTTTAAAAGGGGAGTGATCCTTTTTCCAATTCGGTGATACTGATTTTGATTTTTTTTTCTCTGACATGTTTGTATTATACTTTTCACATGGATGTTATAAATTGCAAATACAGCTATATAAAAAAACTGTGTCTGTCTTCATTACAGGCTGCAAAGCAACAAAATAATATAATAATTATTTTAAAAGGTGTGATTCTTTTCGATACCCCCTGTACATAGACATACATAGGAAAGCATTTTTCATCAGCTTTTCTTGTGCTTTTTTAACGCAAAAGCACTTCTAAATCTAATTAATGTGAAAGCAGCTTAACAGAGAAAGAGCCTGTGTCAGGTATGAATGCACCTCAGAGATATTTAACAGGACCGTGTCAAGGAATTCCACCTAAGGTAAGGTTCAGATCTATGCAGATTGCGGTTGATGCATTTTCTGGGTGCATTTCGCATTTTTTCACACCCATTTTTTTTGTTTTTTATTTTACTTTTTTTATGGATATTGCATTTTGTGTGATTTTAGCTGGTCGTCAAAGAGTGGGCAGTCATCAGCATCCTTAAAAACCAGTGAACAACATGTGGCGGCCGCCACATCCTTAACAACCTACGAGTCAGCTGTCAGTGAGGTTCCCCACTGACAGCTGAATATGAGTAAACCTATTGCCGGCAATTTAAAAAAAATCAAAAGATCATGAAAAAACACAGTGTGGGGGTTCCCCCCAATCCATTTTAAGGGGAACCTCAAGTCAATATTAAAAAAAAATTATGGTGTTGTGTCCTCCCCCAAAATCCACACCAAACCCTTATCTGAGTGTGCAGCCCTGCAGGTCAGAAATGGGCCGAACCATACCAGGCCACATGCCCTCAACATGGGGGGGGTGCTTTGGGGCAGGGGGGTTCTCCCCCAAAGCACCTTGACCCCCATGTTGATGAGGACAAGGGCCTCTTACCCACAACTCTGGGCTGTGGTTGTGGGGGGTGATTTATTGGAACTTGGAAGCCCCTTTAACAAGGGGGCCCCCAGATCTTGTCCCCTCCCCATGTGAATGAGTATGGGGTACACCAAAAAAGTGTATAAAAACTCAAAGGCAGTTTTTGACAAGTTCTTTATTAAAAAACTTTTTTAAAACAATTGTCCCCTGAAGTAGATCCAACATCAATCATGATGAACTTCACCCCAAAGAAAAAAAAAAAAAAAAAAGATCTCCGCTCCCGATGAAGGCTTCCGCCGTCCAACAGCTCTTAAATGAGCCAGGGGGTGGAGCCATTAGGAACTACATAACAGCTACTTCTCCATAGTTCTAATACAGCCTGCAGGTCTTATTTCAATGCCTTAATGTGCGCCATCAGGCCACCAATGTTTAGCTGGCTGAAGAGTCAAGACTGTCCCATAACAAATGTATTGCTACAGGCCGACCGCTCTGTGCAAAATTACGTATATATACCTGATTTTGCATCTTAGGGTAGGGGGGAACGAGCGCCGCAGTACCTGCGCTGTCATTGGTTCTTTAAGATGTCAATCACTAGATTCCGGACAGCAATTCATAGCTGGGACTCGATCAGTGGAGCAGCTGACAGGGAAGAGATCTGAGTGTAAACAACAGCAGAGAGATAGGAAGCAGCATATCTGTAGTTAAACAGCACACAGCAAGCACAAAGCAGTACACAATTAACCCTCTGATAGCCCCAGATGTTAACCCCTTCCTGCCCAGTGTCATTAGTACAGTGTTGGTGCTTTTCATTAGCACTGATCACTGTATTAGTGTCACTGGACATGTTAGTGGCAGTTAGTCAGTTCCCGCCCAGTGTCAGTTAGTGTTAGAATGCCCGCTGCAGTCCGACTATAAGTCTCTGAACGCCGCCATTATTAGTATAAAATAAATCAATTCCAGTATATTTACTGCCATTTGTAGATGATTTAACTTTCACATAAACCAATTAATACACACCTATTTTTTTTTTTTTTTACCAAACACAGCAGAATACATTCTGGCCTACATTTATGAAGAACTTACATTTTTTTATTGGATATGCAAATCTTCTGGAGGGCAAGTGGCTAAAGACTTCCCCAAAGAGTTGCTGCCCTGAGGCGTTGTTTAGTTTTTATTTAAAGTGGTAAAGTACCTCTTAAGAGACGCATCTCTGTTATCATTTATATTTCATTTAACATTGATAGTACTGTGTGAAAATGTCGATTGCAATACATGTTACATATTGCTCTGCACGCCATAGTGAGAACAATAATTCTAGCACAAGATCTCCTTCATAATACTAAACTGATGACCTATAGGGGCTTTTGAAGCATCACCTACAGAAAATATAGGGTACTGATGTTTGTCACCATTTCACAGGCACACTCAAATTTAAGGTTTGGCATGTTGGGTATCTTTTTACTCGACTCAACCTCGTCTTTTATATTTTACCAAATATTTCAGTAATTTATACATTTGTTTGCCCTAAAATTCACTTTAGTGTGTCTTTTACTTTTTTTTCACTGAAATTTTGCATTTCCTAGACCTTTGTTGTAAAAAATTGAAACTACCACTATTTTATTCTCTAGGGTGTCTGCTTTCAGAAAATATATAATGTTTTTTGGGGGTTTTATGTAATCTACAGTCCTAAAATGAGTTTTTAAACATGTGCAAAAGCAGCTCCAGAAGCGAAAGGGTTAACATAGTTAACACTCTGTCTGGCAGACTGTGCTTGTTCAATTTGCTATTTATTCTAACCCTTATCAATAGATTAAGTGCATTTACCACTAAACAGGTGTGTGTCTATTCACACTCAGGGCCAATGCTAAACTATTTTGCTTTCTAGCCAAGACCGACTACTTGCCTCCCCCACCCTCCCAACATAAAACTTCATCTGTAGTTCTACTTCAGCCCTCCTAGCACACATTGTTTTTCCCCTCTCTCCCAAATCCCCCTCCTCGCATAAATCCCCTCAATCCCACCTCCTAGCACAAATCCCTCTATATCCTTCCTTCTAGCACAACCCCCTCCAAATTACCCTTCCTAGCACAATCCCCCCACTCCCCAACTAACAAAAATCTCCCTCAGAATTCCCCTATCCTAACACAAATCCACCCCAATCCTCCCTCCTAGCTTGACTCCTCCAATCTCCTCTGCTAGCACAATTTCCCCCAATCCCCCCTCATAGCACAAATTTCTCCCCAAACCCTCTCCTAGCACAAATCCCCAAGTTCCCCCTCCTAGCATAACCCCATCCCAGCACAAATCCACCCCAATCCTTCCTCCTAGCACGACCCCCCCAATCTCCTTTGCTAGCACAATTCCCCCCAATCTCCCTTTCTAGAACAACCCCTCCCCCAACCCAAATCCTCCCTCCTAACACAAATCTTCCCAACTTCATCTCTTGGGACAAATTCCCCAATCCCTCCTCCCAGCACTAATCCTCTTCCTTCAATCCCCCCACCTAGAACAAATTTCCCTCCTCTAGCTAAAAGGCCTCCAAATTACCCTTCCCAGGAAAAAATCCTCTCACCTTATCCGAATCCCCCCCCCCCAAACCTCCCTCCTACTCCTAGCACAAATCCCCCCTCCCCATCATCCCCATTATTATTCCCAGCACAAATAACCCCCACTGCCCCTCCTGCACCAACCTCTCATCTCAGCACAAATCATTGTTACTCTTTACCTCCCTCTTTCATTGTGTACAGTTTCCCCCCCCCCCCCAGCTTGTAAACTCCACCCCCCTCACTGAACTTATAGGTGGGAAAGCAGGTAGAGGTGCTCTCACTCCTGTCAGTGGAGCGATCTGCCATACAGCAGATGACATAGGACTGCTCTTGGATTGGGCTGAAAACAGTTTGATTACACTACCCCTTATCTCCTCCAATGACTACTCATCTCTTGGCAGCAGGGAGCCAGGGAATAAATCAAACACTGAACATACTGACCTACGAGCGGTCCTGTTTTGTCTACTCTATGGTGCATCGCTCCACTGACAGGAGAGCACATCCCAACTCTCTCCTGTCATTTCTGCAAGCTTCACTGCTCCAGTCTGCTCTCCCTTTGTCCCACACACATAAAAAATGCACCACATGCTTTTCTGCAGCATTTTCATTGAAGTCTATAGATCCAAAACGCAACTTTTTGCATTTAAAGAAGTCCCTGACCCTTTCCAAAAAAACGCATTGGGTCAAAATGCAGAGATGTGAACATGTCCCATAGAAAATCATGTTAAATGGATTGTAGATCATTTCTCCAAAACACTGCGGAAAACACTTAGGTGTGAACCTAGGCTAAAGGTATTTTACACTTGTGTATTTATCTATGGTTGCAGTGATTTTTAGTCGACCAGGTATGTCAGAGGAGATGAGGTTGTTCTGAGTAAAGGCCAAGACCAGAGGACCCAAAATTACCAAGTGCCTCCTTCAGGGGTGATGCTACACCCCCAAAGTGCAGCGCAACTGCGTGCATTGCACTTGGTTGTGGGGCAGTTGCAGCACCATCCAATTCACCTGAATGGGTTGCATTCAGCAGGCAGTTGTTCCTGCCAAATGTGGTAGATATTATTCCTGTACCAACTGCAAAGAATCACGGCAAGCAACATGCGTACAACCCACTGCCTCTGCAGCTGAAGGGGGTGTTGTTGGGAGGGAGGGGGAGTAGTTGGGCGAGTGAAAACGAGGTGTGTGGTTTTACTATCCCTCAAGCTCTCCTATGAACAAGTTAGACTGCCTCCAGGTGATAAAAATATATGTATTTCTAAATGTCGCCCAACTGATAAAAAGCAGGTTAAAAAAACACTGGTCAGGGCAATTCAGAGTTAATGGTAGAGCAGGCATCGTGGTCTTTCCTATCAGTAACCGCAACCATACAAATCAGGGCAGAAACCGCTGTTTGTTCAGAACCCCCTTTACTCTTCCGCCCAAACAAAAAACTAAGCCGCTTGTTCAATCACAACCCCAGATTCGTCTTCCCTCCCCCCTCTCAGTCCCCACCCTTCGACCTCCCTCTTTTGTCTGTTTTTGCTTTGTATCTTCAGAGCGTAGTTACTGTGATACACATAGGGTTGGGTAAGATGTTCAGGTCTGTTTACATAACGCTACATAGTCTATGTCCTTTTCTGAATTGACGGGGAATAAGTGCGACTACAGGTTGCTGCACCTTGATTTCCAGACCGTAGTTGCGACCGCCTATACACATCCAGGGCACATTCACACCCAAGTATGACACGCAGTCGCGGAAAGGAAAGCATCTTGCACGATGATACTCATTGATAAATGCATCGATGTAATAACATTAGCAGAAGCACTGTGATACAGATGCGTATGTATTCTTCCGGAACAGCTCGGGCACCTTTCTGTACAGAGACATGGATGCTTGCCTCATCCTATTGTGGATAGCGAGCACAGCAAGAGGTATTGTATTACTTTTTATTTTTCTCTTGCTATTTTCATTCAGGTATGCCAGTATGTTTAAAAAACATCGGTCAGAATGACACTGAATTAAAAGTAGATCCTAAAAATGCTTATTGTGCAAAGAATGTATGCTATTGTGCACCCTCCAGGTAAAACGCTGCTGTGGTTGTAGAGGTCTGTAGGGTGGAGTATTTATTTCCAAGCAAGGACTATTATTAGGCCCTATTCACACTAGAATCATGGGCAGAAACACAGAGATTCTGCCGTGCGATTTAAAAACTCTCTGTCAAAATGACAAATCTCAGACCCACGTATTCATGGCACTTTTAAATGCAGTGTGGTTCTGCTGTGACTGCTGCCCAAAAGAAATCCCTGAATTTAATTTGGGCGACGTGTTGCGTGATTCAGTTTGCTGTGATTGCAGTGCGATTTATTGTGGCAGAACTGCACTGTTTTTCAGATGCCATTAAAATAAATGGCACCTGAACACACAGTTCCACTATGTTATTTTAGCAGAGCTTTTTAAAATCGCGGGCAGAATCGCCGCCATTTGGCTCATGATTCAAAATGCCATAGTGTGAATGGGGCTTAATAGAAGAGTCAAACCTATTAAAGCAGACATAGCATGAAAAGCTACCCCTTTCATCAATAAAAACACTGGGGGCCTCTTTCCTAGTGATATGGCAAAATGTGTTTAGCTACACTTTTAATGATCCTTTACCCCTTGCCAACATTTATATTTTACCACAAAATGTGATATTGTCTGTGTTCACTAAAATTCATTAAAGGATAAGTTCACCTTTCAACAAAACATAAATGCACATTTTTTGCAGATAAAACTGTGCATTTATTATTTTTTGTTAAAGGAGCCTGTAAAACATTGCACCAATACTCAGCAGATCGGTGATGCCGTGCAGGCCTCCTGCAGACCTGTCAATGTATCTGCTTCTCAATATATGGGCAAGCCTATACTTACTGACAGAATCAATGAACTACCACAGCACTCACAGCGGTGGTAGTTCATTGAGAACTACAAGACTACAGCCGCTAAGGCTGTTGGGACTTGCAGTTTTTCATTCACAGAATACTGTGAACCTTCCTATCCTCTGAAGTCATGTGAAATGTGACAATACACATGGGGCAGAGCCAGGTGACATTAGAGGAAGAGAACTGGATGTAAAGACAGCGTGCTGAATACTTTTTTTTTTTTTTTTTAAATGCCTTTTAACTTGCATAAATGTGAGTGCAATTTTAAATAAACTTAATATGTTTTTAAAATGGGACAAAAAGCACTGGGATTGTGTGATCAGTATCCAACGGTAGCATGCCAGTAGTGGGATTGTGATATCATGGAGAAAAAGGAGGCACCTTGTAAATTTAATTTATTAAACTGTAGGATTTTTTTGATGGATATCATGTTATATTTAACATGGAAATGCATGTTAAAATTTATGCACGTCGTTTTTTTTTTTTTTTTTTAATATTTGTTCTTTATTTTCACATTGTATCTCTGAGAATAAGTAATTTATGTGATTGATTTAAGGGCAGCAACACAGGTTTTGATTGTCTTCCATGCATGTACATTCATTCATGTATCCATATCCTAGGCCTTTCCTTTCATCATATTAGTCAGTTAAGTGTCTCCCTGATATACAATTTTTCCCCTCATATGCAGGAAGCTGATTGGTTGATCGGACAAATACTTTTGATCTTGTTGTTAAAACAGTACTTCTTTATCACCTATCCTATGGCAGCTGCATACACAGGTTTTCCTTTGAAATGCTTCATGCTGTTATTTACCATATCATTTAAAGTCAGTTGTATATTTTATGATTCTATGCATGTGCATAACCAAAAGTGTTTTATGGTGTGTGTTTTTTTTTTTTTAATAATATCATTTAAGCCAATTGTATTATTTGTGACCCTTATAGCCTAAGACAGCGGCTTGTCTTACAGAAAACAATCAAGTATCCATTTTACATACACTTATTAACACTTTAAAGCAGTGTTAAACCCAACAGCAAACATTTATTACAGGGGTGCTTAACTTGAGGCCCTCATAGCCCTCTGATGTGGCCCTTGACCACAAACCAGGGAAGCGCATGCCCAGAGTCCGCAACCCACTGATCAAGATCTGGGCTTCCGACCCTCCATCCCGGAGCATTAGAATACATCAGTACGTTCCCCTGCGCCTACACGTAGCCTACATAAGTGTGCACCGAAGAGTCTGCCTCCCCACTGTGCCTGCATGTGGATTCCCTACATGCAGGCCACCTGGATGTCGCCGTGCGCCCCCTTCCCTTGTCTCGGCGGACACAGCGGGAGCCCACTGCATGTCCCCTGTCCCCTGTGTGTGGCCAGAGTGAGGGGGTGGGGCTTATCACCACGGCAACCTGACGCCAGTGCTTGTGTTGCCTGGCAACAAAGGAGCGTCCTGCTCCAGAGATAAATACCGAAGCAGGACCAGGACACAGGCAGTCTCCCCCTGCTCGCTCCTCGCAACCCCCTGCTAGAATGCTGCGAGAGGTCTTGTGCTGCAGCCAGACCCTATAGTCCCCTCTCCATCCCAGAACCCGTGGACCTCTGAGGAGCCTGGCTGGCCTGCCACTGCTACTGGTCCCTTGCTTTCTCCATCACCTGCCAGAGTTCTGCCTCCCTGCTGTGTGCCAACCCCTGCTCTGAGAATCCAACCTGGACTTAATCCTTGCCGCCAGAGTTCTGCCTCCCTGCTGTGTGCCAACCCCTGCTCTGAGGATCCAACCCAGACTTAATCCTTGCCTTCCAGAGTTCTGCCTCCCTGCTGTGTGCCAGCCCCTGGGCTGAGGATCCAACCCGGGCTTAATCCTTGCCCGCCAGAGTTCTGCCTCCTTGCTATGTGCCAACCGTTGCGCTGAGGATCCAACCCAAACTTAACCCTTGCCCGCCAGATTTCTGCCTCCCTGCTGTGTGCCAACCCATGTGCTGAGGACTTAACCCTTGCCAGCGAGAGTCCTACATCCCTATTGCGGGCCCAGATGGTGCTACGGACTAACCCTCCCCCTTGTTGCCTACCAGAACTCTGTGATCCTTGTGTGTCGCACCCTGTGTTACGGACTTAAACCCTTTTTCTAACAGAACCCTGCTATACTCATGTGCCCTCAAAATCACTCAATAAAAGCCTTGTGTGTCCACAGCTCTCCACATGTGTTCTGTCCCACCTACACCTCCGTCACAGGTGCACATTCAGAACCTGCGCACACCCAAAAGATGTAATAAAAATCTATGGCAAAACCACTGGTGTAGTGTCGGGTCACAGTGATGACCCCCCCATGCTCCAGGGGGCCTGTGCGGCCTCCCTGTCACATTCTGTTTTGCACAGGAGGGGCAGCGGGGAAAACGTATACAGGAACTGATCCTCTCCATTTTCCTCCTGCAACTTCTGAAAGCCAGCTTCTCCTCTGCACACTGGTAAAAGAATGCTGAAAGTTCTTCTGCAGTACACAAGGCACAGGTGCTGGAATACTGAAAGCCACAGGGGCAACGCAAGGTTTAGCAGGAACAAAATACAGGCTCTGGAGAGACAGAGGCTTATCGGCTAGCATAGTGATGTGTTGCTCAAATTCAAAGCAACAAGTGCACTGCCCCTTTAAGGCATCACCTGGCAGGGGATTGGCTACAGCATTGAACGGAAGGAAAGAGCCAGTGCTGGAAAGCATTGCAGGGCAGTATGACAGATATACTTGCAGACCAGTTGATATCACAGTACTACTGTCTCATTTCTTCTTAAAGCGGTATTAAACCCAAAAGCAAATATTTATTATATTGTAGCTTAACTTTTCCTAGATGTGATGGCTGCATTCATTTACCTTCTTAAGTGTTTTCTCCTTTTTTATTTGGTGATTTGGACAGTGAAGCTGGGTACATACTTTACAGTCTTGTTTTCTTTAAAAAAAGAAAGGGAGATCCCAGCATCAACCCAGGCAATGTCGATGTAGACTGATTTTATTGTTACGGATTTTTAACACTTTAATTTAACTTTTGATTTTTGATAAACCATTTGTGTCCTGTGAAATCAGCTTCCCTTTGACTGGTATTCTAAAGTGTTAAAAATTTGCAACCGTAAAATCAATGTGCAGTGAAGCATGCTTGTTATACTCACTGTGAAACCTAAGTGGTCAGTCCTCCGCATTGTGTAAAAAATCTTGTCTTATCTGGTCCTCCCCTACTTCTACTGTCCTCAATCCATCTGCTGATAGTACAGAGCTCTAGGAGTCACTTTGCACATGCTCCGTTTAGTGTGTATTGCTAGAGAATTTTTTTTTCTTTGAGAGGGTGCATGTTATCAGCACAGGGCCAATCAGCACAGTCCATACAGAGGGTCAGAGGAGAATGAATTCTGCTTTATCCAGTGCTCAGCTGGACACTGATAGAAGTCACAAGACTACTACAGTGGATATAAAAAGTCTACACAGGGGGTTTAAAATATCAGGTTTCTGTGATGTAAAAAAAACGAGACAAAGATAAATAATTTCAGAACTTTTTCCACCTTTTTAATGTTATTTATAAACTGTACAACTCCAATGAAAAACAAATGGAAATATTTTAGGGGGGGGAGGAAACATAAAAAAACTACAATAATATTGCCAAGTCAAGATGTGCCATGCTGATCGACTTACAGTGAGGAACAGAAGTATTTGAACACCCTGTGATTTTGCAAGTTCTCCCACTTAGAAATCATGGAGGGGTCTGAAATTCACATTGTAGGTGCATTCCCACTCGGAGAGACAGAATTTAAAAACAAAATTCAGGAAATCATTGTATGATTTTTAAAGAATTTATTTGTCTTGCACTGCTGAACATAAGTATTTGAACACCTGAGAAAATCAGTGTTAATATTTGGTACAGAAGCCTTTGTTTGCAATTACAGAGGTCAAACGTTTCCTGTAGTTCTTGACCAGGTTTGCACACACTGCAACAGGGATTTTGGCCCACTCCTCCACACAGATCTCCTCTAGATCTGTCAGGTTTCGGGGCTGTCGCTGAGCAACACGGAGTTTCAGCTCCCTCCAAAGATGTTCTATTGGATTTAGGTCTGGAGACTGGCTAGACCACTCCAGAACCTTGATATGCTTCTTACGGAGCCACTCCTTGGTTATCCTGGCTGTGTGCATCGGGTCGTTGTCATATTGGAAGACCCAGCCACGACCCATCTTCAGTGCTCTGACTGAGGGAAGGAGGTTGTTGCTCAAAATCTCACAATAAATGGCCTGGCCCCATTCATCTGCTCCTTAATACAGTGCAGTCTTCCTGTCCCCTTCGCAGAAAAGCACCCCCAAAGCATAATGTTACCACCCCCATACTTCACAGTAGGGATGGTGTTCTTGGGATGCAACTCATCCTTCTTTTTCCTCCAAACACGACGAGTGAAGTTTAGACCAAAAAGTTCTACTTTGGTCTCATCTGACCACATGACTTTCTCCCATGCCTCCTCTGGATCATCCAAATGGTCATTGGCAAACTTCAGACGGGCCTGGACATGTGATTACTTGAGCAGGGGAACCTTGCGTGCAATGTATGATTTGAAACCATGACGGCGTAGTGTTCTACCGACAGTGACCTTTGAAACTGTGGTTCCAGCTCTCTTCATGTCATTGACCAGCTCCTCCCTTGTAGTTCTGGGCTGATTCCTCACCTTCCTTATCAGTGATCCCCCACGAGGTGAGATCTTGCATGGAGCCCCAGTCCGAGGGAGACTGACAGTCGTCTTTAGTGTCTTCCATTTTCTAACAATTGCTCCAACAGTTGATCTATTTTCACCAAGCTGCTTGGCAATTGCCCCGTAGCCCTTTCCAGCCTTGTGGAGGTCCACAATTTTGTCTCTGGTGTCTTTTGACAGCTCTTTAGTCTTGCCCATGGTAGTAGCTGGCGTCTGACTTACTGTGGGGTGGACAGGTGTCTTTAAAGAGCTCAGACAGGTGCAACTAAGTTAGATTAATGAGTGGAGTAGAGGTGGACTTTTTAAAGGCACGGTAACAGGTCTTTGAGAGCCAGAATTCTTGCGGTTTCTTAGGTGTTCAAATACTTATGTTCAGCAGTGCAAGACAAATTCTTTAAAAATCATACAATGTGATTTCCTGATTTTTTATTTTTTATTTTTATTTTTTTTAAATTCTGTCTCTGAGTGGGAATGCACCTACATTGTGAATTTCAGACCCCTCCATGATTTCTAAGTGGGAGAACTTGCAAAATCGCAGGGTGTTCAAATACTTCTGTTCTTCACTGTATACCCAAAAAGACTGAGTGCTGTGATAAAATCAAAAGGTGCTTCAACAAAGTATTAGTTTAAGGGTGTGCACACCTGTGCAGCCATATTATTTTAGTTTTTTATATTTACTTCCCTCCACCTAAAAGATTTCAGTTTGTTGTTCAACTGAGTGGTACAGTTTATAAATTACATTAAAGGTGGAAAGTTCTGAAATGATTTATCTTTGTCTAATTTTTTACATCACAGAAACCTGGCATTTTAACAGGGGTGTGTAGACTTTTTATATCCTCTGTATATACTTCTGATGGGAAGAGGTATTTAGCAGTTTATATTTACTAAAATAATTGAATTTCGATGTTCTGTTTACTCTGGGAAACCAGATACAGTGAATGAAGGGTCATGGGTTTAGTAAAGGAAAACTCATGCAATTGAGCGCAGAGAGGCCACTCCAGGTGGAAGCATGTGAACAGCTGATCATGAGCTGCTGCCTTGTTAATCATTTGCATGATGAAGAGAACTGAAAAGAAAAGGCGCTGTGGAAAATGCTCTCAGTCAAGCACCTTAATGAAGGTGCATCTTTATTAAGTGAGATAAAGTAGCAAATATAATAAAATTTGACCAGCCTGAAGTGAACAGTGTGACTCCAAAGGAAGGCCCGTCCGCTCTGAAGGGAGCTGAGATTGGAGAATGCGCCTGTCGGCTTCGAATCACGTGGTGTCAGCGTATCGGCATCCCAGGTGGCGTCATCACGGCAAGCAAAGGGCGGAAGGCGGTATCCTGCATTGTCTTCAGTTGGAAGCGTATGCAGGGTTACCAAGACGACATGTTTCACGCAGTTGCGCTTTGAAAAGTCTCCTTGACTTGATAAAGTGCAACTGCGCTAAACATGCACCTTCATTAAGTGCTTGACTGAGAGCATTTGCCACAGCGCCTATTCTTTTCAGTTCTCTTCATGGGTTTAGTAACACATTTAAGTAAATACAAAATATCTTTCTAAATGTCAAATAATAAATGAAAATCGTAGAAAAAAACACACACACACACACACACACACATTAATAAATACCCTTGTTCTACAATGTCTTTTCAATGCTCCATGCACACTAGCATTTTTTATAAGCTTTTATACTAGCTAGAAAAAAAATGCTGGATGAAAATCAGTGATAATAGCGTTATTTTGCCAGGTTTTAGTAGCGTTTTAGGAGTGTTAGTGAATTGAAGCGTTTAAAAGCGTTCAGCGTTTTTTTTTTGTTTTTTTTTTTGTGCTGGAAAAATGCTCCTAAAAACGTTATAAAACATTTTTTTCTGCTCCTAAATGTTGGAGCTTGAAAAACGCTTCTAGCATAAAACAGTGTGCATGGAGTCTGTGACCAAAATTGTGTGCTGTAAATTGCCTTCAGCATTGACCCTGTTTCTTCTTTCCATTTTGCTGAAGCTGAGAGCCCCTTACCAGCAGCAAGTCTTTAGGCTGTCAGCAGATCGGCCTGTAATGGCTCTGATTTACGCCACACTGCCAAATAATAGAGAGCAACTGAACATGTGCAGAGTAGGGTGAGAGAGTGCATTACTGGATTTTAGACTGTATAGGCACTTAATTTTATTGCTTTAAATAGCTATATCTGCAAAAGGGGCCAGCCTGAAGTGATCTAGCAGGACTGAATTTTCTGACTAAAATTCTATTAT
The DNA here is from genome assembly GCF_062004578.1 of Staurois parvus. Classification (NCBI taxonomy): domain Eukaryota; kingdom Metazoa; phylum Chordata; class Amphibia; order Anura; family Ranidae; genus Staurois; species Staurois parvus. Next base: position 755,221 of record NW_028318765.1, on the reverse strand, counting down.
AACCTTTTTGCTGCCATGTATGACATTGTGTGTACATCTGACAAACAGACTCCTGCCTGTTAGATGAAAGCATTTGAGCGCCTGCTCCAACTATTTTCAAGGATAAAGCATACACAGGGTAAGATTAGAACCAAAATATCTGATGAGTACCTTGAGAATTCATTGAGAATTGCTATTACATCCATCAAAGCAGATATTGATGTGTTAGTATCTCAAAAACTGCTTCAAATATCGCACTAGTTATATGTTGCTCTCTTTTACTTTTTATAATAAAAATTACAAAAAAGTGTTATTACTAAGGTAATATCAAGAAAAACACCATAAGGATTTTTAAGGTACCCCAAAGAGTAACACACTGACCAGAGTTGCTCCCCATATTACACCTTATTAATAAGAAAAGTAAAAACTAGAGCCTGACTAAAACTACAAAAAGGAATACTTTTTGTTACAGCATAACAAAGCCCACAAAGCGATGCAGTTCATTATGTTCCTACATTACATAAATATAAAAAGATATAGGAGCAATCACTCTTTACAGCATATGATGTTAATTCACAAATTGGCTCTGATTTCTCAACATGTTTCGCAGGAATCTCTGCCTGCTTCCGCAAGAGGATAATAGCCACTACAGAAGGACAAAGAAAAAAGACATATGTAGGTACATATAAAGATATATAAAACGTTTTGACACATATCAGTGCACAAACGTACCATATACTATAGTAGAACCTGATACATACATTAGTATGTGGACGTCCCCCTCCTCCCCCTTTTTTACAATCAAATCCACCCAATATCCTTATTAGATGTTAGTCTCTATATCCATGATCGTTAACTTATGATCTGCTCAACTTTTTCTTCTCATCAGCTATCCTTTTTGTTAATGTATGTTATGTGTGACTCAAGACAATTCTTCTTCCAAGGTGGCCCAGGAAAGTCAAAGGGTTGAACATTCCTGATATACATGAAAAGGAACTATTGAAAATGCATAACATTAAAAAACCACTTCAAGAACGCGATACATATATACACGTTGCAGATTTGAAGTGGTTTACCGGTGTTATGGCTGAAGCTATCTGTTGCCTACTAGGTTTCGTGCGGCAGTACTACGTCCCCTTCTTTACCATTCCTTGGAACCTACGGGATGCTGCCAAATGCTCTTTAGTCCTTGCATATGCTTGTGGCCTCCTTATTTAACAGGTTCCCGCCGGCCTATAGCCAGGTGGCGGCTGGCAAAACACCTCGTCCCTCCGGGTGGATGCCATGTGGCGTCCTTTCAGGCATGCGCAGTTTGCCTGTCCGCAGAGCCACGCAGCGGCGCTATCTGTCACCGGCTGTGTACCTCGGACACGGCCGATGACAGATTTGTGTACCGGCCCCATTGCCGGTACCATGTGACCTGCTGTGACCAATCACAGCAGGTCACATGACAGTTGTATTACAATGGATGGCTTCTTTTCATGCCATCCATTGTATACAAGTGGGTATAGCTGTGAATGGTCACAACGATCACATGCACAAGCTGGGCCAATCACAGCCCAGCTGTGTCATGTGATTAGCTGTGGCCAAATCACAGTTAAGAAAAAAAATCCTGAATGAATCGATTTCATTCAGGTAAATGCTTGCTTATAGCAAAGTAATTCTTTGCTATAAGCAAATTTTATGTAAAAAAAAATAAAAAATACTGATCACTTACCCAAAGTAGTACAATGTTACTATGGTAACATTATACTACTTTGGTCATAGTGAAATATGAAAAATCTTAAAAAAAGAGAAAAAATGTAACTAAAAAAATCTATTTTTTTTTCGTACTGTGGTGACAGTACGAAAAAAAAAAAAAAATTCATAATTTTTTAAAATTAAAAAAAAAAAAAACCTCAGTGTCCCTGATCACCGCCATGCCAGTTATATGATGACACTGTACTGCACTGGTGACAGTATGTAAAAAAAAAAAAAAAATTGTAAAAATAATTTTTTTTATTCATTTCCGAAAAATATGACAAATTACAACTTCAAAAAACTCACCATGCCTGTTATGAAATACGTTGGACTGTCTACTTTGCAAAAAGGGGTCATTTGGGGGATATCTGTACTGTTCTGACATTCTTGGACCTCAAGAAATTAGATTGGCCGTCAGTACTTCAGGATTGATCAATTTTCAGATATATGCCATAGATTGTGAACTCTATAACTTTCCTACAGACTAAATAATAAATACTAATTTGGGTTATTTTCACCAAAGACCTGTAGTAGAATACATTTTGGCCCAAATTTATGAAGAACAATTATTTATTTGCAAACTTTTATACCAGAAACAAACAAAAACGTGTTTTTTTTTTTTTCAACATTTTTGGTCTTTTTTTGTTAATTTAGCAAAAAATAAAAACCCCAGCAGTGATTAAATACCACAAAAATAAAGCTTTAGTTTTGTGAAGAAAATGATAAAATTTTAGTTTGGGTACAATGTTGCATGACTGCGCAATTGTCATACAAAGTGTGAGTGCGCTGAAACCTGAAAAATGGCCTTGGCAGGAAGGGAGTAAAAGTGCCCTGCATGGAAGTGGTTAAGAACCCTGCTGTCCCAGCTGGCTTGCATCCCTATCAATTCAAGTGGTGGCCAGATAAGGGGTTATACTGCATCAGTCACTTTATTGATCATAAGGGCATTCGCTTGTTAACATACTTTACAAGTCAGTTGAAGATGCCACACTGAGATGTTCAGATTGCAACAGATTTTAGATTTTCTAAGCTCACTGCATTTGTCATTTCTTCTGTTAAACTATATTACAAAGTAGCTTGGAAAACTGATTTAGCTACTGAGGTCGATGAGGAGGACTGGAACAAATGGATCTCTAGGATCTATAACCTTATGGAAGCGAACTTCGAAGTCATGTCAGGCTGCTACCTATTGCCTGACAGGTTATTTAAAATGTACCCCGTTTCCTCTCCGTTAAGCTTTAGAGAGTGCGGTTAGGTGGGAACTATGTTCCATACATGGTGGACTTGTCCTAAAATGATGCTCTTTTGGATTAGGATGCATTCCCTGATTTATTCTCTTACTATAGTTATCGTACCTAAAAACCCATGCACAGCACTCCTAAACGAGCCTGTAGACGGGAGCTCCTAAGCACACTCAATTGTTGATATTTTATATGTTTTTGGTGGTGAAAATAGAAATGGCTACTTCTTTGAAAAGAAGTAGATCTTAATATAGTTAAATGCAAAGTTAACTGGATAATGAAAAAATTGCTAGTGGGCTCAAAGATACACAATGATTTGAGAGTGTTTGGTCACCATGGATATACTACCTACAGCCTTCACTGTGACTTCCTGTTCATATTCCTGGGGGGCTGCCAGTTGGGGCGAGTGTATGTCTTCACTCTTTTTCTTCTCTGCTCTTTTCTTATTCTCTCTTCCTCTCCCTCTATCTCTTACTTTGGTAATGCCCATTTCATATTTTTTTTCTCCAAATAATTTTTTTTCAATTTTACATGTTTACAAAAATCCAAAAAGAACAGAATACAATACAAAGCATCAAGCAGAACATGACTGCCATCAAGCTGATGGTACTGACGGCAATTTTTTCTTCAAATGACAATAAATACATGGCAATGTTACTGTCCTTTTCCATTACCAGAAATGTGGCTGCTGGGCCCACAGGCAGAGAGGCTTCCCTGTGCTCTAGGGACCCAAGGTTCTGAACCTGTCGCTGCTGCTGGAGTCTAGCCATCTCCAGTTAGTGCCGGCGATCTGCCTCTCTCTGATTCTGGCTTTCCTCTATCTCAGCCGCTGCCTGGCGTCCTGCCAATTCTCTCTCAGCCGCTGCTTTGTGTTCAAGAAACTGCAGGTATGCCAGAAGATCCGTCTCCATAATGCGTTTCAGGGCTTCCTGCATTTGAGGAGAGTCTATGCTGGTTACAGTGCTGACCTGCTCATGCTGTGGTGTGGAGGTGACATTATGTGGTACTCAAGTGTCAGTCTCTGTTTGCCCATCCTGCAACGCCATATCTAAACCATTGGGCTCGGAGATGGCAGGAGCACCTTTAGTTTCAGGTTCCCCCTGGGTTCTGGTCTGCCCAGATATCATACTCCTGTAGGGCATGAATAAAGCTTTCATGATTCTTGCCCCAATGTCAATTCCTCTTGCCTCACACTCGGCACATAGAGGCACCTGCTCCACTGCTGGTTGAAGGAAATGAAGAATATGAGGTTGAGGCTACCTTGAATTGTAGGAAGAGGGACGGACAGACCCAGTTTCTCATTAAATGGAAAGGTTATGGACCAGAGGATAATTCCTGGGAACCATCCACTGATGTCCATGCCCCACGGATAGTTCAAGCCTACCTCCATCTTCACAATGAAAAATGAGCCCTAGAGGGCATCCGGAGGCTGCCCCTAAGGGGGGGGGGGCAATGTAAGGGATTTCCGGCAAGACGAATCGCGATCGGAAATGCGCATAGGAATTCCCACAGGAGAATTGCCGGTTCGCATGCGCGCAGAAATGCGCGATCGCGCGCACACGCACGGCGAAGATTGGTGCCAGACGGCCTATTTAAGGAGTGTCTCTACTCATGTTCAGTACTGCCTGGTCTTCAGCTGCCCCGTGTCATGCTTGTTTCTGTGTGATCATTGGCTGACTGGTACTGTCATGTACCTGATGGGAGATTGAAATGATGAGGTCGGCCTCACTTGTGTCACTAGCCCTGACCCCGCTAGAGTTGGAACAGAGGGAGTCTAGGACCCAGGGGAACAAGAGCGCCAGTAGTTGTTTGCAGCTCTTGCAGATGATGACCTTGGAAGGCTGATGATCCTCTGATTTTGGCACAGTAGTAGGCAGAGCAGGTCTTGTAGATTGCCAGGCGTGTACCAGAGCAAGGCAGGTAGTGAGGACAAGAGACAGGAGCAGTGTCATAGGATAGCCAGGGTCATCAACAGTCTGGCAGCACAGTACAGAATCAGAAGGAAAAGCCAAGGTCAGGAGCAGAGCCGAAGTCAGGAACCATTATCAATCAGGAGAGCAATCAGTCAGGTGAGGAACAAGCCGGGTCAGAAACAAAGGAATCACACAGGAACAAGCAGGACACGGGGGAGCTGAAGACCAGTCAGCACTGAACATGAGCAGAGACACTCCTTAAATAGGCCATCTGGCGCCAATCTTTGCCGTGCGTGTGTGCGATCTCGCATTTCTGCGCGCATGTGCACAACTAGCAATTCTCCTGCAGGAATTCCTATGCGCATTTCCGATCGCGGTTCATCTTGCCGGAAATCCCTTACAGGTTGCGTTCTTTACTGTGGTCCAGGTGGTTTGTGTGTGCCTGTCTACCTCCACCTCCTGCTGGAGGTCACATTTTTTTTTTTTATGCTCATGGACCACCTATCAGAAGGCCTGACATCCTCCTCTGCCACAGAATCCTAATGAGTGTAGCAGACACCTATTCAGGCGTATGTGGTTAAAGGGTAGGCTATGCCCATTCCTGTTACACTGCACTTCTCCAGGAAGGTTATAGCCTCCTGTGTTTGTCATCTGGCACCTATGTCTCAGGTTTGCAGGGCAACTTCCTGGTGGTCTGTGCGCACTTTTACCAAAACTTTCAGTGCGTTTTTTAGATGCTTCTTTTGGGATGCAAGGTTCTGCAGCCTGCTGTATGTGTAACTCCTTGTTTGCTCCTTAAGAGGTTGTTTGGGTGGTTAACACATTTGCCAGGTTGCTCCAGTTGCTCTTTGCAACTGCAAAGTTGTTATAAATTGGGATAGGGTCAACATATTGTCAGAGAATAGGTGAATTTCAAATAGAATGCCCACATAATTTATTCCTTTGATATTAGAGTTTCCCTTACTAACCTGGCCAGAGATTCCAAAGCTAAAATGAAGAGTATTTGTGATGGTGCTCCTCTCTGCCTTCTCAACAAAAAATTTAGTCTCATAGATTATAAGCTCCAAGGAGCAGGGCCCTCCTAACCCTTTTGTATTGAACTGTATTGTTGCTGTATTGTATCCCTTTATTTTGTTAAGCGCTGTGCAAACTGTTGGCGCTATATAAATCCTGTGTTATACTAATAGTGGGGGAGCAATCCGCATAGCCTGATTTGGTATTATGCAAGATTTTATCCTTGCATGCTATGTAGGGCCAAACTGCCATTTCATAACGAAGTGTTGGAGGTATTCAAGATCCTAATATTTGGTAACATCATGTAAATGAAGCTGCTAAACTGAAGTTTAGGAGCAGTTGTGCCTTTTTTTTTTTTTCAGAAGCCCCTGAACCCTCCTTTTATGTTTTCCTATGTGCCCATGTACACATAGTCGTTTACAGGCAGTTGAGGTTACAGGCATTTTTTTGACAGCACAAAAACTCAGGAGTAGAGTTTACCGGCGTTCTAAATGCTTGTAAACGCGTGTTTGTGTTTAGGTGCATTTTTGGGCTGGTCCATATCTAGATGCACAGCGTTTTCCATGTATTCAAATGGACCTAGTACACCAGTGAAGTCAGTTCCAGGTTTCGCATGCAGGAAAAAATGGTAGAATGTGCTGCATTATTTCTGAACTGAACTGTACTGGAACACATCAAAACAAAGCAAAAAAGCAGAAGGAGTTGTGTGCATGCCAGAATGCATCTGGAGGCATTACAGCATTATGTAGCTCTTCCCACAGTGCCAAGCATGTTTCACAAGCTGCTTTTGCTACAGTTGCAACACCCATCAAAGTAGTGCTCTCTCTGATTCTGCTCTCTCTATTTCTCACAAAATGTCTGAAATAGTTATTTACTATTCTTCAGTGCATTCTGGGCATTTGTGAGGGTCTCCTAAAGTTCTCTTTTAAAAACGCTTCTAAACGCAAACGTGCAGGGGGGGTGTGGCTTGGCGCATGGAGCTGTAGCGATAACTCTGCACAGCCCCCGGCCCGGACCTCCACTGCAGACTCCATCTCTCCCTCACGGGCTTGCCAAGATGATCCCCATGGGGAGGAATCGGCACCGGACCACCCGGAGAGCAACGGGGAGCCGGTCCGGTGGTGGCATGAGCCGGTTCGTGACCCGATCCTTGGCCGAGGCCTTGGGCGCCTCGGTCTCCAAGATGACGCCGGCACCTCTCCCCTCCTTGTCCTCGAGGCAAGCACATTCCCTATGAATACGTGCATTTAGCACAAAACGCGTAAGGTAAGAGCTGCGGGGTCCAGACGTTACGCCACCGAGTCCCACGTGGACGGCGGCCATCTTTGACTCTACTCATGGTCAGTTCTTTCTACTTTATTATGTCTATGCTTACTATGGATCAATAAATACCCTTTTGAAACGATATCACACCATTTTGGCATCCTTTCTTGGGACTCCTGTTGAGTCCACCACCCACAGAGCCCTCAGGGAAGGGACTTTAGAGGTGCGGTATCCAATCGGATGATCCAGAGGGAAGCCCAAAAAGGATAGCTGTGTCCAGAGGGAAGTCCAGAGAGGATAGACGTGGTGTCCATAGGTGGTGTCAGGAATGGACTTGCCAGTGGTGGTGGGACTCACCTGCCTTGTGGGCTGCAGTACCAGGGCTGGCCAGCGGGTGCTCTCAGCAACCAGAGGCTCACTCCTGCAATGAGCCATCACCTGAAGCTGATTACAACAGGTGTATTTAAGGAATGGCCAGGCCTGTGATCAGGGCCTTGGTGTATGTTTCCCATGGGCCCCTGTACCTGCATCCTGTCTGCTTTCTGCCTGATCCAGATTCTGCTTCGATCCCTGACTCTGCATGAACTCCACCTGTCCTGACCTCGGCTATTCCTGACTACTCTTCCGCCTGCTCCTTGTGCCCTGCCTGCCCGTTTGCTACCGACCCGGCCTGCCCGACTACGCTTAGTATTGTTTCTATTGTTATCTGTTGGAGGTTTGGGTTGGTTGGTTTGCACTGTGTTGTTGTTTAGTCTTGCACTGCGTTTTATGTTTTGTTTAGGCTTAATAAATTGTCTTTTTTTTTTTTTATTTATAAATATTTATTGGATTTCAATCAAATATAATTAACAAACATTTTCTTTAGAGATGAGCGAATCGAAGTAGGCGAAGTGGAATTCGTTTCGAATATTAGGAAAATTTCGATTCGCGTCGAATCCGAAAATAAGCAGACTTCGGATGCGTGAATCTAAATTTTTCCTAAAATGGCGGCGACATGTGCGGCGACGGAGCGGGGATGTCTGGGAAGGCGCGCAGACAAGGCGCGCTGACCCATAATGCATTCATTCATGACGTGATCGCATTAGCCAATCAGCAGCCAGCCAGCCAGCACAGTGTAATGGTCGAGCTATAAATAGCGGCCATTTTAGAATTCTCCATTTGCCTCCAGTCATTCAACAGAGGCAGACCTGGCTGTATTCAGGGAGAGAGTTAGGGACACAGAAACGTTAGTTAGGGCCACAGAATCGTTACTTTGGGCCACAGAATCGTTACTTAGGGCCACAGAAACGTTACTTAGGGCCACAGAAACGTTACTTAGGGCCACAGAAACGTTACTTAGGGCCACAGAATCGTTAGGGCCACAGAAACGTTACTTAGGGACACAGAATTGTTACTCAGGGACAGACAGAATTGTTACTGAGGGATACAGAATTGTTACTTAGGGCCACAGAAACGTTACTTAGGGCCACAGAATCGTTAGTTAGGGCCACAGAATCATTAGTTAGGGCCACAGAAACGTTACTTAGGGACACAGAATTGTTACTCAGGGACAGACAGAATTGTTACTGAGGGATACAGAATCGTTACTTAGGGCCACAGAAACGTTACTTAGGGCCACAGAATTGTTACTTAGGGACAGACACAGAATTATTACTGAGGGACACAGATTTGTTACTGAGGGCCACAGAATCGTTACTTAGGGCCACAGAATTGATACTTAGGGACGGACACAGAATTGTTACTGAGGGACACAGATTTGTTACTGAGGGCCACAGAATCGTTACTTAGGGCCACAGAATCGTTACTTAGGGCCACAGAAACGTTACTTAGGGCCACAGAAACGTTACTTAGGGACACAGAATTGTTACTCAGGGACAGACACAGAATTGTTACTGAGGGATACAGAATTGTTACTGAGGGCCACAGAATCGTTACTTAGGGCCACAGAATCGTTACTGAGGGACACAGAAACGTTACTTAGGGCCACAGAAACGTTACTTAGGGCCACAGAAACGTTACTTAGGGCCACAGAATTGTTACTTAGGGACAGACACAGAATTGTTACTGAGGGACACAGAACTGTTACTGAGGGCCACAGAACCGTTACTTAGGGCCACAGAACCGTTACTTAGGGCCACAGAACCGTTACTTAGGGCCACAGAATCGTTACTTAGGGCCACAGAATCGTTACTTAGGGCCACAGAATCGTTACTTAGGGCCACAGAAACTTTACTTAGGGACACAGAATTGTTACTGAGGGATACAGAATTGTTACTGAGGGCCACAGAAACGTTACTGAGGGCCACAGAAACGTTACTTAGGGCCACAGAAACGTTACTTAGGGCCACAGAAACGTTACTTAGGGCCACAGAAACGTTACTTAGGGCCACAGAAACGTTACTTAGGGCCACAGAAACGTTACTTAGGGCCACAGAATTGTTACTTGGGGACAGACACAGAATTGTTACTGAGGGACACAGAATTGTTACTGAGGGACACAGAACTGTTACTGAGGGCCACAGAACTGTTACTGAGGGCCACAGAACTGTTACTGAGGGCCACAGAACTGTTACTGAGGGCCACAGAACTGTTACTGAGGGCCACAGAACTGTTACTGAGGGCCACAGAACTGTTACTGAGGGCCACAGAACTGTTACTGAGGGCCACAGAACTGTTACTGAGGGCCACAGAACTGTTACTGAGGGCCACAGAACTGTTACTGAGGGCCACAGAACTGTTACTGAGGGCCACAGAACTGTTACTGAGGGCCACAGAACTGTTACTGAGGGCCACAGAACTGTTACTGAGGGCCACAGAACTGTTACTGAGGGCCACAGAACTGTTACTGAGGGCCACAGAACTGTTACTGAGGGCCACAGAACTGTTACTGAGGGCCACAGAACTGTTACTGAGGGCCACAGAACTGTTACTGAGGGCCACAGAACTGTTACTGAGGGCCACAGAACTGTTACTGAGGGCCACAGAACTGTTACTGAGGGCCACAGAACTGTTACTGAGGGCCACAGAACTGTTACTGAGGGCCACAGAACTGTTACTGAGGGCCACAGAACTGTTACTGAGGGCCACAGAACTGTTACTGAGGGCCACAGAACTGTTACTGAGGGCCACAGAAACTTTTACTCAGGGACAGACACAGAATTGTTACTCAGGGACAGACACAGAATTGTTACTCAGGGACACAGAATCGTTTAATTAAAGAGTATGTCAGACAACATGCAGAGGAGTGGTAGAGGAGGCAATGTTTTAGGAGCGAGCAGATGTGGCAGCAGAGGAAGGGGTCGAGGCAGCACTATTCGCAGCCAGAGGCCAGTGCTCCCGGTGTCATCCAGCGGTCGTGTCTCCACCGACAACCCTGCCGTCATCGATTGGTTGGCTCGGTCGTCTTCCTCTTCCCAGGTCACCTCTGACACCTACAGCCAACGGTCGGTGGGTACGTCAGACACAACCGTTAGTTGGCATGGCCCGGGAGCAAGCCCACTGAAATCACGTGTCCTCTACCTGCCCCTGTCCTTTGGTGTTCCCTCACCAAGCGAAGTATCGCATGCTGTGGGCTCAGCCCCACTGTACAGTGAGGAAGAGCTAACAGAGGGCGGTCAGGAACGGGGGGAGACATCCGCCTCTTCAGCAGCCAGGCGAAGAAGTAGTGGCGAGGAGAGTGGTTCGGTAGCCGGTCTAGAGACAGGTCTGTCTCCTGACCCACACGCAGCCGAGGGGTCTAGTAGTAAGGCGGAGACCCTAATTGATGATGATGAGGCTGATCGCACTTGGCAGCCTCGTCGTCATCAGGCTATTGCTTCCGCATCATCAGGAGAAGAGGGTGGCAGCTTGGCAGCGAGCAAAACAGTCGGTGGGTTGCCCAGGAGGCAGCAGGGTCGCAGCAGTGTCAGTGGAGGCAAACGGCCACAGAGTACAGCACCAGCTCCACTGCAGCCTACCACCACGGCCAGTAGTGGTGCCGGTGTGCACGGAGGAAGCAGCAGTCAGCCAGTGAGGAGTATCGGGGGTCAAAGTTTCCTACTCGGCGGTGTGGCAATTTTTTGTCAAGCCGCCCGAGGAAGTAAACGTAGCCGTATGTCGACTATGTGGCCAGAAAGTCAAGCGTGGCCAGGGGGCCCATGTTGGGACTACAGCGTTGCGGCAACATATGCAGCGTCGCCATTTGGTGGCCTGGGAAAACCGTGATAAAGATACGGCGGTTCTGCCCGCCCCAGCCCCCGCTCCATCACCCGCTCCGTTACTTGCTCCGTCACCCGACGTCAATCGCCCTCTATCAGCCAGTCAAGGCTCCAACACCTCTGCTGAGGGGAGTTGTCGCTCGTTGGCATCTTCCGCTCGTTCAGATGCTCCTTCTCCTGCTACTCCTCTTCACGGATTCCCTCAGCAGTCTTTCTTGGAATCCGTTTCCAAGAGACAACAGTTTGCGAGCACGCACCCGACGGTGCAAAAGCTGAACGTCCTCCTGTCCAAGTTGCTGGTGCTGCAGTCCCTCCCTTTCCAAGTGGTGGACTCAGCACCTTTCCGAGAAATGATGGCTTGTGCCGCGCCGCGGTGGAGAGTGCCAAGCCGTCATTTCTTCGCCAAAAAGGCAGTGCCAGCCCTGCATTCACATGTAGAAGAGATGGTGGGCCAGTCTTTGAGCATGTCGGTCTCTGCCAAAGTGCACGGCAGCGCCAACGTGTGGAGCTGTAACTACGGTCAGGGACAGTACATGTCATTTACGGCCCACTGGGTGAACGTGGTGCCGTCACAGCCGCACCAGCAACTTGGACAGGTCACGCCGCTTTTGCCTCCACGTTTGCACGTCCTTGGTCCACAAAAGATGTCCGCCTCTACCACCTCTTCTTCCGCCGTGTCCTCAGCCGCCACCCCCGTGCCAAGTCCCATTACCCGACCGGCATATCACATGTGCAGGGCGCAACGGTGTCACGCTGTGCTGCACCTGGTATGCCTTGGCGAACGTAGTCACACAGGGGAGGAACTTCTCAGTGTAATGAACAGAGAAATCGACAGATGGCTGTCTCCGCGCAAACTGAAAATCGGAACCATGTTGACCGACAACGGAAAGCACACCCTCCTTGAGCTGCAGCGGCAGAACGGAATTCCACAGCATCGCCTGATCTGCGACGTTGCAACAAGGTGGAATTCAACCCTACACATGTTAGACCGCCTTTACGAACAGCGAAAGGCCATCACCGATTTCCTGATGTTACAAGCGGATAAAGGTACTCCCCTGTGTAACTTCGATGTCAGCCATTGGCAGCTCATGCGTGACACCTGCCGCTTGCTCAGGCCCTTTGAGGAGGCCACGCTATTCGTGAGTCGGCAGGACTATGGGATGAACGACGTCATTCCTCTGTTACACGTCCTGGAACAAATGCTGTTAACAATGGCTGGTCAGGGTGCGGTAGACGTGGCGCACAGATCTCAACGCCACATGACCCCTGTAGGGGCAGGACAGGAAGAAGAAGAGGAGGTAGAGGAGGACATTGGTGCTCAGGAATTATTGAGTGAAATGGGTGGTTTTTCCACTCAGCGGACAGGAGTGGAGGAGCAGGAGCATCTGGTAGAGGAGGAGGAGGAGGAGACAGAGGACCCAGACGCACCGTGGCAGTATGCTGTGGAGATGGAGGCAGGGAGTCCCTCGCATTCCTTGGCACAAATGGCCCATAGCATGCTCGGTTGCTTGCGTAGCGACAGCCGAATAATAACCATCAGACAGAGGGATGACTTTTGGCTGTCCACCTTGTTGGACCCTCGCTACCGTTCAAAAATGGTGGCCTTTTTCACACCTGCTGAGAGGGAGGCCAAAATAACGTACTATAAAAACCACCTATGTAGTCAGTTGGTCTCTGCCTTTGTGCGCCAACGTCCATCCTCAGACACTGTGGGCCCTGTGCGCTCGCGTTCCGCTGCCATGGCAGCAGGGGAGGGGTGGGGTGGTAGGAGCAGTGGTAGCTCCACCAGCAGCGGCTGCCTCAGTCTGCAGTCGATGATGAGTAGCTTTCTTCACCAGCGCAGTGAGGAAACTACTAACCAGCCGCAGCAGCAGCAGCATCAGGTGGACCTGGAGCAGGACCTCAAACAACAGGCTTGGGCCTACTTGGACAGCACCCTGCCAACCGAGGTAGACAATCCCCTTGACTACTGGGCAACGAAACTTGACCTTTGGCCCCAACTAGCTGAATTTGCCCTTGAAAGGCTGTCATGCCCGGCCAGTAGCGTGGCATCGGAGCGCGTGTTTAGTGCGGCAGGAGGTATTGTAACTCCGCGGAGGACACGACTGTCCACCCAAAGTGTGGAGAGACTCACGTTTGTGAAAATGAATCAGGCGTGGATTAGTCTGGATTTCAAACCACCAGTTCCTGACACAACTGACTAAATGCGCCATGAATCATGCCCCTGCCATGTGCCACTTTCAGGTCTCCTCACACTGCTGGTGTGTTCCATTTTTTGTCATAGGGTGCTGGCAGATTACGGGCCTCCCATAGCTGCTGCCAGGCCCCTAATCTGCCATGGGCCCTGTCACGGAGCTGGTCCTTCCTTCCCCATCCTCCAGGTTTGCTGGCTGCCACCCTTCTGTCCCATCCATGCTGGGACTTCTAGTCCTCTTTGTCCCTGACACAGGCAGACCTCAGCAGCCCCTCACCCCCCTGGCTTGCAGCCTGGCCTCCTGCTGGAGGAATCCACAAACAGGCCATCTCCTCCCTTCCCCCTCATGCATGAATTCCTGGGCAGGTTTGGAGACCTGAGAGACAGGGCCCGTCGCCATGGTAACCCGATAGGAAGTATCCGGTTACCAGCTCTATTCTTAAGGGTGAGCAGGAAAACCCCCATTGTGTTCTTCTGGCTGCGTGTGTGAGGGAAGGCTGGCTGAGGGCCAGCTCCTCTCATCCCCCGTCCTCCTCCTCAGCTCCTGGACTGTCTGTGCTGCCTCGAATCCCTGCACTGTGGAGGGATCTTCTGCTGTCCCCGTGAACCTGCCTGGATCTATCACCTACCTGGACTTAACCCCTCGTCCTCCGTGAACCTACCTGGACTTAACCCCTTTGTTCTCCGTGAACCTGCCTGGACGTAACCCATCCCTGCCTGGAGCCTCCTGTGTGGACTAACCCTGTGGATTACAATACCCCTGTTGTTCCATATTGCCTTCCAGAGAACTGTACTGTGTTGCTGTGTCTGGTGTGGATCTGTGGACTAAAGGAACTGTTGTCTGTGCCCCAAAAACCTCCCCAATAAAAGCACGTTGGGTTCTGTGCAATCTGTCTCTGTGTGCTCTCTGGTTCTCTTGACAGGCCCCTATACCGCCTCCTCATGATGCTGCCAAGTCCAGAGTCTCTCATGGGTCCCTGTACGGCCTCCCATTGCTGCTGTCTCCATCGCCACACTCTGCCATGTGCCACTTTCAGGTCTCCTCACACTGCTGGTGTGTTCCATTTTTTGTCATAGGGTGCTGGCAGATTATGGGCCTCCCATAGCTGCTGCCAGGCCCCTAATCTGCCATGGGCCCCTATACCGCCTCCGCATGCTGCTGCCAGGTCCAGAGTCTCTCATGGGTCCCTGTACGGCCTCCCATTGCTGCTGTCTCCATCTCCACACTCTGCCATGTGCCACTTTCAGGTCTCCTCACACTGCTGGTGGGTTCCATTTTTTGTCATAGGGTGCTGGCAGATTACGGGCCTCCCATAGCTGCTGCCAGGCCCCTAATCTGCCATGGGCCCCCGTACCGACTCCTCATGCTGCTGCCAGGCCCGTAATCTGTCATGGGCCCCTGTTGTCGCTTGTTGGCATATTCCGCTCGTTCAGATGCTCCTTCTCCTGCTACTCCTCTTCACGGATTCCGTCAGCAGTCTTTCTTGGAATCCGTTTCCAAGAGACAACAGTTTGCGAGCACGCACCCGACGGTGCAGAAGCTGAACGTCCTCCTGTCCAAGTTGCTGCTGCCAGGCTCGTAATCTGTCATGCGCCCCTGTACCGCCTCCTCATGCTGCTGCCAGGTCCAGAGTGTGTCATGGGCCCCCGTACCGACTCCTCATGCTGCTGCCAGGCCCGTAATCTGTCATGGGCCCCTGTACCGCCTCCTCATGCTGCTGCCAGGTCCAGAGTGTGTCATGGGTCCCTGTACGGCCTCCCATTGCTGCTGTCTCCATCGCCACACTCTGCCATGTGCCACTTTCAGGTCTCCTCACACTGCTGGTGGTTTCCATTTTTGTCATAGGGTGCTGTATGGCCTCCCATTGCTGCTGCCTCCACCGCCACACTGTGGCTCCACACTCTGGTTTTGGCCCCGTGACTGCCCAAATGAGTGAAGTGTGCGGTGATTCTAAGATCGACGGCACTCATCTGCATGTCATACTGACTGACAGTATTATTTCTCTTCCCCAGCAGACTCCAAGGGCATTTAAATTAAAGGTACAGTGTTCTGCACTAATATAAAGGCTCTCTGAAGCCTAGAAACACCCTTTTATAAGTTAAATTCGCAGCGAATATATTCGACTCGAATCGAAATTTTTCCACGAATTCGCCGAATCAGTCGAATTGAATTTTTGAATACTTCGCTCATCTCTAATTTTCTTCATTAAATAATCATTATATTCCTCATAATTTATTTAATTCCCACACCCATCCCCATATCCCCCCTCCCCCCTCCATCCCGCTCTGCCATTTCTGTTCAAATCCAAAAGAGAGAGAACGAATAAATAAATATATAGCACTATCCTTTTTCTTTCTAAAACTCATTTCTAAAAATCATTGTTCGTCAAGAGGTGTAAATCAACTATATTTCACTTTCTTATCTAAATTCTTCCCATTTTCCCCACTTTTTATTGTACATCTCCATCCTGTCTATGTGTGTATAATAAAGTCTTTCCATCTCACATAACTGATTCATTCTGATCAACCAATCTTCTTCCGTCGGGACCTCCCTTTTTTTACAAAACTTAGGAATCAAGCTTTTGGCTGCAATCAGAAAGTACCAAATCCCTGAGTCCTTATATGATCTCACTGTAAGCTCAGAGATATGAAGGAGACATAACTCTGGGTCCAATCTAATATCGATCTTAGTAATTTTCCTCATTAAATGGACGATTTTCCCCCAGAACACCTGTATCTTTGAACATTCCCACCAAATGTGATATAGTGTACCCACTTCTCCACAGCCTCTCCAACATAGTGGAGAGTTCTCCCCATTCATCTTGTGCTCCACACTCGGTGCAATGTGCCATCTAACTAAACACTTATAATTTAATTCTACTTCTCTCATACTAATATTTTTGTGAATTAATCTAAGCATTTTCCTCTGCTGTTCCTCATCGATCTCCCTACCCATATCTTTTCCCCATTTCTCTACATAAATTAATTTTGTGTCAGTGTCTAGTGCCGTTAAGATTCTATATATTTTAGCAACACCATGTCTCCCATCTCCCCGTGTATCTAATAAACGTTCAAATAAATTCCAATCCTTTTTAGTTCTCACCGGTTTTGGGAGACTCTCAAAAAAGTGTATTAATTGGTGGTATCTAACCTCGTCCATTCTGCTAAAAACCTCTCCCTTAATTTCTCCATCTCTCTATAAGATCTTAGTTCCTCACCCACCATTATATCTCTCAGTTGCGCGTCCTGTTTAATAATTCAATTCCCCGTGATATCTTCCTTCCCCGGTGCAAAATAATCTGTATTTTTAAGTGGCATTAACTGTGAATTAAAAACCCAGCCCCTTTGTCTGTGTAACATCTGCCAAACTTTTAAAACAATAGAAGTGTATATACTTGTGTTAACATCTAGACCTCTATGATGTGTAGGTAACCATATAATTCTATTCAGATTGGACCCACTCAGTATATTTTCAATTTTGACCCAACTTTTCCCTGGGTTATGAGTCCAGTCAAAGATTCTCGCGTTCAAGGTCGCTTTATAATATCTCTTGAAATCTGGGAGCCCTAAGCCTCCTCTCTCTTTAATTCTAGTCAGCATTTCATAACATATCCTCGGTTTTTTTTTCCTCCATATATACCCTAACAGCATTTTCCTTAGTGTCCTGAAAAAAACCTCTGGAAGTTTAATTGGGATCATTTGAAACTTGTATAGGACTTTGGGCAAAATTATCATTTTTATCAAATTTATGCGGCCCATCCAAGACGGATTTCCAGTTCCCAACCTCTTCAATTCCTCTTTTATCTCGTTTAAAAGTGAAATATAATTAATCTTATACATATTATTAATTGAGGCAGACAATTTTACCCCAAGATACTTTAATTCTTTCTCTCTCCACACAAAGGGGAATTCTTCTTGTATTTTTTCTTTTTCACTATTTTTAAGATTTATATTTAAAATTTCTGATTTTGTTGGATTAATTTTTAAGTTTGATATTTCCCCATACTCTTTCAGTATTTTCATTAAGTTTGTTAGAGAAATACGAGGGTTTCCAACGAAAAACATTAAATCGTCCGCGTAGGCCGCTACCTTATGTTCTCTATCACCTATCTTTATTCCTTTTATATTGATATTCTTTCTTATCATTGACAACAATGGTTCCAGGGACAAAACAAACAATAGTGGGGATAGGGGGCATCCCTGTCTAGTTCCATTTGACATCCTAAAGAGCTCCGATCTTCCTCCATTTACCAAGACAGTGGCTGTGGGGCCTTTATATAAATTACCAATCCACTTCCTAATTCTATCCCCCAACCCCATCTCCACCAAGGTGTCCATCATAAAACTCCAGTTCACTCTATCGAATGCTTTCTCTGCGTCAATTGACAATAGTATTACTGGGGTCTTCCCTTTTTTCCCCTCTTGTATAAGCAACAATGATCTTAATCCGTTGTCTCAACCCTCTCTTCCCGGGACAAATCCCACCTGATCCCCATGTATCCATTCTGGCAACAAGACCTTAAGCCTGTTTGCCAGAACTTTTGCAAACAATTTAGTATCAACATTCAACAGCGCAATAGGTCTATAACTTGCACATTGAGAAGGGTCTTTATCTTCCTTGTGAATTAAAACTATATTGGCCTGTAAGGACTCTCCCCTAATTTCCAACTTATCTCCGAGGGCGTTCATATATGTCTTCAATCTAGGTATTAATAACTCTTTATATTTTTTATAATATTTTACAGTAAACCCGTCTGGGCCCGCACTTTTCCCCACCACTGTATCCTTCAATGCTATTTCTGTTTCTTCTGACGTAATTTCTGAATCCAAAGAATTCAGTTGAATTTTACTTAATTTTGTTAGATCTGCATTTTTTAGAAATATACTTCTTTTTTCTTTATTTACTGTATCAATGTTATTGGGGGTGTCCTGGGGTATAATGTTGTATAATTCACTATAATAATCTTTAAATACTCTAGCGATTCTTTTAGTTGAGTGGACCATTTCACCCTTGGAGTTTCTTATTTTTTCTATATAATTCCTATTTTTCTTTTCCCTCAACGCCCTCATTAGGTGTTTTCCCGGCCTATCTCCCCATCTATACCTTTCACTTGTTAATTTATTAAAGACTCTTCTTTTTTCTTCCTCCATTGTCCTCTCTAATTCATCCTTTCTTTTTTGTTATCTTCTGCCTTAGTTCTTTCAAGATATTCCTTTTATGAGCCTGTTCCAGATCAGCTATTTCATTTAAAAGTCTATTGATCTTTTCTCTCCTTTCTCTTTTCTTTTTTGCCCCTATTGCAATAAGTAATCCTCTGATATAGGCTTTATGGGCTTCCCACAATGTTGCGACCGACACTTCCTCAGTGTCATTCTCTTCAAAATATCTTTCAATTTCTATTTTAATCTTTTGGTCGATCTCCTCATCCAAAAGAAGTGCTTCATTCATCCGCCACACAAAACCACCTCTATCTTCACTACCCCATCTTAACTTCATTGCAACCGGAGAGTGGTCTGAGATAGAACTCCCTCCAATCATAACCTCTACCACGGAGTCTATAAATTGATGTTCTACCAATACGTAATCCAATCTGGAGTAAGTCTCGTGAACATGTGAATAAAATGTATAATCTCTATCTTTCATATGCCTAATTCTCCATATATCCACCAGCTGACACTCATTCAATGATTTCTTTAATAATCTCAGGGACCTATACTCCTCTTTCCTCGCTTGGGAGGTAGTATCCAACCGTGGATCCATACAAAGGTTAAAATCCCCCGCTACTATCAATCGACCTTTTTTAAAATCCATCAGCCTCTGCAATACTTCCCTTAGGAATATCTCTGGTTTCTTATTTGGGCAATATATACTAGCAACTGTACAATCAATATCCTGCAACTTACCCCTTAGGAACAAAAACCTGCCCTCTGGGTCTGTTATTCTCTTCTCCACTTCAAACCTAATATTTTTTGCAAACCCTATAGCTACCCCTTTTGCGCTTCTAATTGGTGAGTCCGCATAATACCATGTCGGAAAATATCTTGAGCGCAGCCCAATCTTAGATTCCAAATCCAAATGTGTCTCCTGCAAAAAAACCACTGAGGCTGTCCTGTGTTGTAACTCCTTAAATAATCTAAATCTCTTTCCAGGGTAGTTTAGTCCCTTTACATTAAAAGTTACAAACTGAACTTCTTCCATGTTGGCCTCTTTCTTTTCTCTCTCTTTCCTCTACCCGTCCTCTTACCCTTACCCCTCCTATGCAGAGTATTACCCGTCCAACCCCCCCCCCCGCTCCCCATCTCACCACCCTCCTCCCCCCCTCCCCCCCACACCCCACCACCCTCCTCCCCCCCTCCCCCCCACACCATCCCCTCCAGGCCTCCTCTGCCTATGGATCTTTATCCACCTTAGATCCCTACCTCAGGGGTTCAACTCCTCCCATGACCGCACTCCCCCCCCCCCCCCTCCTCCCCCGTGTCCCTTTATCCATTGCTTCTCTATTTCTTTTTCTAACCGGCTGCCAATTTTCTTCCTCCAGATTATATAACTCTCCCTCCTCCCCTTCCCAACCCGGGATCTCTAGTTTCTGTATGCCAAATTTATCACAGAAATCCCCCACATCTTCTGGGAACCTCAAGACCGCTGTAATTCCTTCCCTCCAACCAATTAAACCCGCTGTACGACCCCATCTATAGTTCACATTATGCTTTTTCAGCACTTCTAGTAGGGGTTTCAATGATCTCTTTTTCCGCAAAGTCTCTGCTGTTAAGTCCACAAAAATTTGGATGTTTTTCCCTTCATATACAATACTTGTTCTTCCTTTCACCTTTTTCCATATCTCTTCTTTATCACCATGATTATGAAATTTAACAATTATGTCTCTTGGTTTCTCTACTCCTTTTTCTCGTTGAAACCTCCCTATCCTATATACTCCATCCAGTTTACATATCGCCATGTCCTGATTATCCATAATGAAGGTCAAAATTTTGCCAATTAACTCTTTTAAATCTTCCCCCGGGGTCAACTCTGGGACTCCTCTCACTCTTAGATTGTTTCTCCTTGCTCTGTTTTCTTGTTGTTCCATCATATAAAGCAGTCTTTTTAGGTCCTTTCTATTGTCTATTATCCCTTTTTTCAAGTTTGGGATAATTTGGGCATGTTTTTGAACTTTTTCCTCCGTTTCCTCCACCCTAGTTAACAATTGCTCCAGATCTTCCCGAATTATACCCATCTCTTGCTTTATTGATATTTCCAGATTTTTAAACATCTCCGCCATTTCCTTTTTATTTGGTATTTGAAGGTCCCTTTCAATTTCTTTCAACTCAATGCCTTCCATTAATTGTTGACTGTTATACACCGGACCCAGGGAAAGTCTCGGGCTGTTATCCAGGCTTATTTCCAATTCACTTTTTTCACTGATTCCCTGGGATCTTTCTGGCGTGAGATTTCCCTGTGTCGTAAATTTTTTGATCGTACCAGATTGGGGATTCCTAGACCCAGCCCCTTTGGTGTTTTTGCCTTTCATGATTATTTTTGAAGTTTTATCCCTACTCCTTTCCTTATAATCTATCGGATCTTTAGACCCACCCTAGGACTCTCCGGATTCAAAGTCCAAATTCCTTAGACAACAGATGCAGAGCAAAAAAAAAAAAAAAAGAGATCCCCACTCTGCAATAAAACCACTGTTATCACTCACCCTCCAAGTTGAAATGTCCTTCAGGGTGCGAATCTCTTCTGTGGCAATCTTCTCCTGGGGGGGTTACTCTTTGTGGGGTTAACTTCTTCTAGGAACAATATATAATTTCCCAATGGTGTGGAAATAAAGGCTAGAGATGTATCTATAGTAGCATAAAGATAGTATAATTTGTTAACAGGGTAGAATAGTCATGTAGGGTGATATAGAGGTATGGAGGAGGGAGGTAAGGATTATAGTATTATAGTTCTATGATATATATAATATATAATCACACGGAAACAGTAGCAGTACGGAGGCAGTGTATCTGTGTTCCAAACCTCGGGGTACCCGGTCGCGGGTTTCTCTCCTCACTGGGCTCGCTGGGCCTCTCCACTCTTACTATATCTGTCTCCCAGGGTATGAGCCGGGGAACGGCGTCTCTCTCATGTGGCTGCGCCGTCCTAACCGTCTCCTGACGGCCGCACTCCTCGTCGCACCGTCACCGCAAAATAACCCCAGGGGAGCAAGAGCCTTCTCAAAAGCCTCCAGGGGAAGCCTGGAGATCCACTGGGTCCGGGGGAAACTGGTATGGGGTGCTTAGGGATGCACTTACCCAAACCACCGCGGACCCTTCCGATCGAAAGCCGGCTTTGCTCCGGCCTTCGGCCTCCCAAAACGCCGGCCGGCCGGCAAATCTGTCTCCCAGTGATCCCCCGCGGCTGCACACGTGACTGCGCCTTCCTGTCTCCCGACAACCGCTCTCTTTATCTCGCCACTACCGCAAGATGACCCCCGGGGAAGTGGGCGCTCCGCTGTCTCAGTCCAGGCTCGGCTCCCCACCGTCTCCAGAGAGCTTCATCAGCCAAGCAGGTGGGTCCACATGTCTCCGGGGCAGCCGGTCCACAAGCTGGGACACTTGAGGAGGAGATAGTCGGGGGAGGCTAACGGAGAGTGTTCACTCTACACTCTCCAGTGCTGCGATGTTCAGGCTCCACCCCTAATAAATTGTCTTATTCACACTATACCTGAAGTCTACGTTTCCCTGCGTCAGTCCACACATTTCTGGTCATACCCGGATCCCTAACAGAACACCAAGGCCATTCCTGACCAGAAGTGGCTGCACAGGGAAGCCATCCTCCCAACGGAAGGATGCATCTTGATGAGGTGATATATTTGTCTCTGCTAGTCTTTGATGACAGAGATTATGCTTATCAGACTCTGAAGGAGTATACCAGGGATTAACTACTAGAATGCATAAGGATCGCTCATTGCCTAGTAGATCAGGGCACAGAGTTCTCTGAGGTGCAACCATTGATTCAGGTTTGTGCAGAGTTGGCTTCATCTGGTACCCCCGAATGCAAGGATGAATTTTTGCCGTCATTTAGTGCCGACCAGGTAGAGTCCCTGGTGTAGTTATTGGAGGATGATGTGGATTACTTCTTGGAGCGTTATTCTGCATGTTCACAACAGGTGCTAAGAGATTGTATAAACGCAGTGCAGTCTTTGACCAGACAGGCTTTGTGTAAGCTGAGCTTTGTTCAACCCATACTGCAGACATGGTCAGACTTGTTGCACCCAGCCTCAGTCAGCTTGCAACGTCATTCCTCTGCTCAAGGCACTCTTCCTGCATCCCCGACAGCACCCCCAGTGACGGCCCAGTATACTCTGCTAACTACCACATATCAGTCCCCTGCTCCCACTCGCTGCACCTATCCTATCTTTAACCCTGTAAAGAAGTCCTCTGTAGCAACTGCTTCCTCCTTTGTTCCAGCCCTCAGCTCTTCTCTGCCTACAGCTGCTCTACCCACTTACAAACTTGCGCTTACTTCCTGCGCTCCAGTAACTAAAACCAGGAAAAAGCGAAAATTCTTTCCAACCAATACCATCCTGCCAGTATCCAAACCGGTCAGCCTGCCGTCTGAGAACCCGCCTTTCGTGGTTCAGCCTGATACCCTGATGCCCGATGACCCAGTGTACCCTACCCAGCTTGATGTGTCTACTCAGCATGATGGTCCTATTATGCCAGATGGCTCGGTGCCCGCTGTCGTGCCAGATGGCTCGGTGCCCGCTGTCGTGCCAGATGGCTCGGTGCCCGCTGTCGTGCCAGATGGCTCGGTGCCCGCTGTCGAGCTTGGTGACCCAGTGCCCGCGGTTCTGCCAGATGGCCCGGTGCTCCGCCTGATGGCCCGGTGCTCCGCCTGATGGCCCGGTGCTCCGCCTGATGGCCCGGTGCCCGCTGCTCCGCCTGATGGCCCGGTGCTCCGCCTGATGGCCCGGTGCCCGCTGCTCCGCCTGATGGCCCGGTGCCCGCTGCTCCGCCTGATGGCCCGGTGCCCGCTGCTCCGCCTGATGGCCCGGTGCCCGCTGCTCCGCCTGATGGCCCGGTGCCCGCTGCTCCGCCTGATGGCCCGGTGCTCGCTGCTCCGCCTGATGGCCCGGTGCCCGCTGCCCCGCCTGATGGCCCGGTGCCTGCTGCCCCGCCTGATGGCCCGGTGCCTGCTGCCCCGCCTGATGGCCCGGTGCCTGCTGCCCCGCCTGATGGCCCGGTGCCTGCTGCCCCGCCTGATGGCCCGGTGCCTGCTGCTCCGCCTGATGGCCCGGTGCCTGCTGCCCCGCCTGATGGCCCGGTGCCTGCTGCCCCGCCTGATGGCCCGGTGCCTGCTGCTCCGCCTGATGGCCCGGTGCCTGCTGCTCCGCCTGATGGCCCGGTGCCTGCTGCTCCGCCTGATGGCCCGGTGCCTGCTGCTCCGCCTGATGGCCCGGTGCCTGCTGCTCTGCCTGGCGGCCCGGTGCCTGCTGCTCCGCCTGGCGGCCCGGTGCCTGCTGCTCCGCCTGGCGGCCCGGTGCCTGCTGCTCCGCCTGGCGGCCCGGTGCCTGCTGCTCCGCCTGGCGGCCCGGTGCCTGCTGCTCCGCCTGGCGGCCCGGTGCCTGCTGCTCCGCCTGGCGGCCCGGTGCCCGCTGTCCTGCCAGATGACTCGGTGCCCGCTGTCCAGCCAGATGACTCGGTGCCCGCTGTCCAGCCAGATGACTCGGTGCCCGCTGTCCTGCCAGATGACTCGGTGCCCGCTGTCCAGCCAGATGACTCGGTGCCCGCTGTCCTGCCAGATGACTCGGTGCCCGCTGTCCTGCCAGATGACTCGGTGCCCGCTGCTCCGCCTGATGGCCCGGTGCCCGCTGCTCCGCCTGATGGCTCGCTACCCGCTGCTCCGCCTGATGGCCCGGTACCCGCTACCTTGCCCGCTGCTCCGCCTGATGGCCCGGTGCCCGCTGCTTTGCCTGATGGCCCGGTGCCTGCCGTCTGAGAACCCGCCTTTCGTGGTTCAGCCTGATACCCTGATGCCCGATGACCCAGTGTACCCTACCCAGCTTGATGTGTCTACTCAGCATGATGGTCCTATTATGCCAGATGGCTCGGTGCCCGCTGTCGTGCCAGATGGCTCGGTGCCCGCTGTCGTGCCAGATGGCTCGGTGCCCGCTGTCGAGCTTGGTGACCCAGTGCCCGCGGTTCTGCCAGATGGCCCGGTGCTCCGCCTGATGGCCCGGTGCTCCGCCTGATGGCCCGGTGCTCCGCCTGATGGCCCGGTGCTCCGCCTGATGGCCCGGTGCCCGCTGCTCCGCCTGATGGCCCGGTGCCCGCTGCTCCGCCTGATGGCCCAGTGCTCGCTGCTCCGCCTGATGGCCTGGTACCCGCTGCCTTGTCTGCTGCTCCGCCTGATGGCCCGGTGCCTGCTGCCCCGCCTGATGGCCCGGTGCCTGCTGCCCCGCCTGATGGCCCGGTGCCTGCTGCCCCGCCTGATGGCCCGGTGCCTGCTGCCCCGCCTGATGGCCCGGTGCCTGCTGCCCCGCCTGATGGCCCGGTGCCTGCTGCCCCGCCTGATGGCCCGGTGCCTGCTGCCCCGCCTGATGGCCCGGTGCCTGCTGCCCCGCCTGATGGCCCGGTGCCTGCTGCCCCGCCTGATGGCCCGGTGCCTGCTGCTCCGCCTGATGGCCCGGTGCCTGCTGCTCCGCCTGATGGCCCGGTGCCTGCTGCCCCGCCTGATGGCCCGGTGCCTGCTGCCCCGCCTGATGGCCCGGTGCCTGCTGCCCCGCCTGATGGCCCGGTGCCTGCTGCTCCGCCTGATGGCCCGGTGCCTGCTGCTCCGCCTGATGGCCCGGTGCCTGCTGCTCCGCCTGATGGCCCGGTGCCTGCTGCTCCGCCTGATGGCCCGGTGCCTGCTGCTCCGCCTGATGGCCCGGTGCCTGCTGCTCCGCCTGATGGCCCGGTGCCTGCTGCTCCGCCTGATGGCCCGGTGCCTGCTGCTCCGCCTGATGGCCCGGTGCCTGCTGCTCCGCCTGATGGCCCGGTGCCTGCTGCTCCGCCTGATGGCCCGGTGCCTGCTTTTCCGCCTGATGGCCCGGTGCCTGCTGCTCCGCCTGATGGCCCGGTGCCTGCTGCTCCGCCTGATGGCCCGGTGCCTGCTGCCCCGCCTGATGGCCCGGTGCCTGCTGCCCCGCCTGATGGCCCGGTGCCTGCTGCCCCGCCTGATGGCCCGGTGCCTGCTGCCCCGCCTGATGGCCCGGTGCCTGCTGCTCCGCCTGATGGCCCGGTGCCTGCTGCTCCGCCTGATGGCCCGGTGCCTGCTGCTCCGCCTGATGGCCCGGTGCCTGCTGCTCCGCCTGATGGCCCGGTGCCTGCTGCTCCGCCTGATGGCCCGGTGCCTGCTGCTCCGCCTGATGGCCCGGTGCCTGCTGCTCCGCCTGATGGCCCGGTGCCTGCTGCTCCGCCTGATGGCCCGGTGCCTGCTGCTCCGCCTGATGGCCCGGTGCCTGCTGCTCCGCCTGATTGCCCGGTGCCTGCTGCTCCGCCTGGCGGCCCGGTGCCTGCTGCTCCGCCTGGCGGCCCGGTGCCCGCTGTCCTGCCAGATGACTCGGTGCCCGCTGTCCTGCCAGATGACTCGGTGCCCGCTGCTCCGCCTGATGGCCCGGTGCCCGCTGCTCCGCCTGATGGCTCGGTACCCGCTACCTTGCCCGCTGCTCCGCCTGATGGCCCGGTGCCCGCTGCTTTGCCTGATGGCCCGGTGCCCGCTGCCTTGCCTGCTGCTCCGCCTGATGGCCCGCTGCTCCGCCTGATGGCCCGGTGCCCGCTGCAATTAATAAATTTGTCTTATTCACACTATACCTGAAGTCTGCGTTTCCCTGTGTCAGTCCACAAATTTCTGGTCATACACGGATCCCTAACAGGAGGATTCCACTGAACCACTGAGATGTTGTATTCTCTTTTATGCATGTTGGAATTCTGCATCTGGTGAATGTTTAATTCTATCATTTGATCACCAGAAGATGTACAGTGGACCACTTAACTTGCACTTCAACATCCTATGAATTTATTACATGGACTTTGTCACCTTGGCATTAATAGTCACTTTTTTGGATGTTTGTTTGCACTATTGTCACTTTATCTATTTATTTATGCATACATTTCCACTGCAAGTGGGAACATATGCTATTAATGGCTATTTAATTGTGGTCATACTGCAACAGATCATTTTCCCAGCATATTAGCATTTGCATTTTATATCATATTGTCATTGGAATTTTCAGCGCTGCACCTTATTATTGGTTTAAGGAGGTTATTGGTACCTTTCGGTGTACAACGGCTCCAGTAATAGCGCTCACTTCCACCTCTGTATATTACAGGTGAAACTCGAAAAATTAGAATATCTTGCAAAAGTTCATTTATTTCAGTAATGCAACTTAAAACATGAAACTAATATATGAGAGAGACTCATTACATGCAAAGTAAGATAGTTCAAGCCGTGATTTGTCATAATTGTGATGATTATGGCTTACAGCTCATGAAAACCCCAAATCCACAATCTCAGAAAATTAGAAGAATATTACATGCAATCAAGAAAACAAGGATTGTACATAGAACAATATCGGACCTCTAAAAAGTATAAGCATGCATATTGTAGTGACTTTTGGGGGACTATTCATTAAAAATATGATTTTATTCCAACAGTAAGAAGCCCAGCTGTCTGTGAGGGGTTAACCTTTCTTGGTTAGAATTCAAGTGACCTTCTAGTGAATCACACACACAATGAGTGGAAGAGACTTGTTCCAGGCACAATATACTATTGAAATGCCTACAGGTGATCAAACAAAGTCCCAGGAAAGATAATGGTGGGATCTGATGTTGGTTACTCGAAGACCTAGCAAAAGTATGTTTACTAAACAATTGCCATTGTCTGTGGGAAACTAGGAAATTTCACCTGCAAGAAAGTTAATTATAAAATCAAACACTACTATGTGGACTCCAAACAGTGAGTCATCACACCTACCGTATTTTTCGCTCGATAAGACGCACCTGACCATAAGACGCACCTAGGTTTTAGAGGCTAAAAACAAGAAAAAAAAATATTCTGAACCAATGGACTGCAGACACATTACAGGGGATGACCAGAGACTGCGGACACAATACAGGAGATGACCAGAGACTGCGAACACAGTACAGGAGATGGCCAGAGACTGCGGACACAGTGCAGGGGATGGCCAGAGACTGCGGACACAGTACAGGGGATGGCCGGAGACTGCGGACACAGTGCAGGGGATGGCCGGAGACTGCGGACACAGTGCAGGGGATGGCCGGAGACTGCGGACACAGTGCAGGGGATGGCCGGAGACTGCGGACACAGTGCAGGGGATGGCCGGAGACTGCGGACACAGTGCAGGGGATGGCCGGAGACTGCGGACAC
The DNA here is from genome assembly GCF_062004578.1 of Staurois parvus. NCBI lineage: Eukaryota > Metazoa > Chordata > Amphibia > Anura > Ranidae > Staurois > Staurois parvus. The sequence goes on along the minus strand of NW_028318765.1, from coordinate 727,271 downwards.
AGTGCAGGGGGTGACCGGAGACTGCGGACACAGTGCAGGGGGTGACCGGAGACTGCGGACACAGTGCAGGGGGTGACCGGAGACTGCGGACACAGTGCAGGGGGTGACCGGAGACTGCGGACCTTTGGGGAGGGAGGGGGAGCGGGTACCTGAATTTGACAGGTACCCACTCCCGCGGCGTTGTCTTTCCCTCTTCTTCCCGCGCCGGCTTCTGTGACAGCCGGGTGCCCACTGCGCATGTGCGAGAAGCACTGCGCTTTGTGAATGGCCCGGCGCCTCCTGGGACCTCTCATGTGTCCCAGAAGACACCGAATCATTTACAAAGCGCAGCACATGCGCAGTGGGCACCCGGCTGTCACAGAAGCCAGCGCAGGAAGACTGTGCAGCGCTGGAGCGAGGAACAGGTAAGTCCCTGCAGGACAGAACAGCTGAGCGGCCGGCCCGGTATTCTGACATGGTGGCGGCAGAAATACCGGACTGGCCGCTTTATATTCGCTCCATAAGACGCACTGACATTTTCCCCCCTTTTTTTGGGGGAAAAAAGTGCGTCTTATGGAGCGAAAAATACGGTAACTAAAAGAACAATGATGAGACAGAAACCTAACTGGCTGAAGGTTCACCCAAAACCTTGGCGAGTGTGATGAACAAACACACTTCTTGAGCTGTCACAATAGGTTATTGAATTAAGGTTTAACTACAGGCCAGTCTATGTACAGTCTATGTACTTTAACCGCATGCCGCCCAGCCACTGCCCACGGTGGCAGGGCGGCACTCACAGGCAAAACCACGTTTTAAAATGTGTGTTTTGTAAACAAAAAGGGGGCGCGCGCCCGCCCGCCCTATTTGTCCTGTGGATCCCCACCGCAGATGTCAGTTGCCGGGTCACAGCCGCTCATTAGCGGCTATGTCCTGGCGATCGGCGGTAAACGGTAACAGAGAGCACAGCTGCAGTAGCTGTGCTGTCTGTCACCTCTCTGTCAGCTCGAGGATGAGCTGATCGAGAAAGAATAGTTTCACTTTCTCGATCAGCCTTGTCCCGCCCAGTACACACCCCCGCTCCCTAGTAAAACACTCCCCTCACTCCTATAACCCTTCCCTGCTAAATAAAGTTAACCCCTTCCTCCCCATTGCCATTAGTACAGTGTCAGTTTTTTTTTTTTTTGCACTGATCACTGTATTAGTGTTTTGGGGGATGTCAGTGACCCCAAGTCAGTACCCCCCAATGTCAGAATGTCCGCCGCAGTCCCGCCATAAGTTCGCTGCCATAAGTCCCTGATCGCTGCCATAATTCGCTGATTGCCGCCATTATTAGTATAAAAAAACCCCTAAAAATCCCAGTATCTTTCCCGCCATTTGTAAACGCTATAACTTTCACGTAAACCAATTAATTTACACGTATTGGGTTTTTTTTTAGCAAAGACATGTCGCAGAATGCATTTTGGCAGAAATTTGACTAAATTTGATTTTTGCATTTTTTTTTTACTGGACATGTTTTATAGCAAAAAGTCTAAAATATTGTTTTTTTTCCTCAAAATTGACAGCCTTTTTTTTTTATAGCGCAAAAAATAAAAACCGCACAGGCGATCAAATACCACCGAAAAAGAAAGCTCAATTTGTGGGGAAAAAAAGGATGTAAATTTCATTTATGTACCATATTGCATGACCACGCAATTGTCCGTTAAACTAACGCAGCGCTGTATAGCAGAAAAATGGCGTAAATTGCAGTATTTATACCATAGTTTGTAGACGCTACAACTTCCACACAAAGCAATCAATATACACTTATTGGGATTTTTTTTTACCAAAAACATGTAGCGGAATACATTTTGGCCTAAATTTATAACCAACTTTGAGTTTACTATATATTTTTTATAGCTGAAAATAAAAAATATTGTTTTTCTTCAAAATTTTTGGCGTTTTTTTGTTTATAGCGTGAAAAATAAAAAGCGCACAGGTGATCAAATTACACTGAAAGAAAGCTCTATTTGTGTGAAAAAAAGGACGTAAATTTTGTTTGGGTGCAGCATTGCATGACCGCGCAATTATCAGTTGAATTAGTGCAGCGCCAAGTAGCAAAAAGAGGCCTGGTCATTAAGGGGGGTAAATCCTCAGGAGCTCAAGTGGTTAAATACTCAACAATGGATAAGGGTCTCAGTCACATTCCCATGAACTATATTTCTGGCCAAGGTGAAATCTGGGTCGATTGAAATACCAAGAAAAGTGTGGAGGATCTCAATGGGATGTTATAAAGAGTATGTTTCCACACACAAAAATATATTCAGCAGAGTTGGGGATTGCATACCACTAAATTAAGTATGAAATGGTGAAAAGTAAGTATTTTGTGAATTGGTATCAGTTGTATGTTTCCATCAGAAAGCAAATGTTTCACACAAGTTTGAATCTCAGGGAAATGAAAAACTGAATGCATATATCTTTCTATGGTTCTTATCCAAGAATGAGTAGTAAAATTAACTACATTTGGATAAGACATATATATCTAATACCTAAAGTTACCTTGGTTTCCAATCAAGGCATGAGTCATCATTAATACTCAAATTGTTTTGTGATCCCTGACTGCCCCCCAGTGGACAGGTGAGAAATATCTTATGTACACACACTTCTCGACCGGCCAATCAACAAGCCTGTTGGGAGGGTCTTTTAAAACAAAGGTTTGGATGGTATAAAAAAGCCATGCACCTCACATAAGGAGGATCATGTTAAAAAGAAAAAAAAGATAAAGAAAAACCAACCGACAAGGAGGAGAATTTGAAGAGCTGAAATCTGTCCCATCTGAAGAACTACTTCTCAATCTTTCAATACTACTTCTAAATCTTCTAAGAGCTGCTTCTCAATTTTTTTTTAAACTTCTCCTAAACTTCTGAACTTCTACACTCCTACACTTTTTCTAAACACTGCAACCTACTGCACTATCTTTCACTCGCTCCCTGCGGCCATTCTTCTGAAGGAGTTCCAGCTGCCCACTGGATCCGCTGGGGAGGCCTCATAATCCAGGTTCTGGGTGTGGTGAGACTGCTAAGAGTTGATATTGTATTTTATATTTCCTCTCTTGCATAGATTGATAGTAATTGTATTTGGGTGTTTAGTATATAGATATATACATAATTATTACTGCTAAAAATTATTTGGTGTAATATTGAAATGATAGATATTGCATAATTCATTAATTTGTAGTTGGTTATAGTGCGATTTATCAGGGAATATTTTCTCACATTTCTATGGCCATGTTTTGTGAGAAATGATCTCTGAAGTACCATAAATTACCACTTATCACTAAATTTGATTTTAATCTTTACCATTATCTATATCTGTTGTTTGGTGTATAGAATTAGTATATTATATTTTTGATTGTATGTACAAGTATACATTTATCACCAGTCTTTTGCGTTTGTGTTAATATATATATACATTTTGTACATAAATACATTTATTTATTATAAGGCAATTTTTGTGTATATGGTACGAAATCATACTGGCTAAAAGGACTCAAGGTATATTATTAAGTAGTGATCAAATTATTAAGGTGTCCAAATTATTGGTTCATTAAATATTTGCCGTATTTTAACGGCTGGAGGCACTGCGATATTTTGTTTAAGGGAAAGGACACCGCCCTACCTAAGTAGAATAAATTCTTACATAAACCACCACAATATGTACTCAGTAAAAGGTTTGGGCCCCTTTTTCAGCAATTACTGCTTCAATGCGGCGTGGCATGAAAGCTAACAGACTGTGGCACTGGTGAGGTGTTATGGAAGACCAGGATGCTTCAATAGCGGCTTTCAGCTCTTCTGCATTATTCTGTCTCATGTCTCTCATCTTTCTCTATGGGGTTCAGGTAAGGCGAGTTTGCTGGCCAATCAAGCGCAGTAATCCCACGGTCATTGAACCAGGTTTTGGTGCTTTTGGCAGTGTGGGCAGGTGCCAAGTTCTGTTGGAAAATGAAGTCAGCATCCCCATAAAGCTCGTCTGCGGAAGGAAGCATGAAGTGCTCCAAAATCTCCTGGTAGACGGCTGCGTTGTCCCTGGACTTAATGAAGCACAGTGGACCAACACCAGCAGATGACATGGCTCCCCAAATCAACACAGATTGTGGAAACTTCACACTGGACTTCAAGCATCTTGCAGTGTGTGCCTCTCCATTCTTCCTCCATACTCTGGGTCCTTGGTTTCCAAATGAGATGCCAAAGTTGCTCTCATCAGAAAAGAGGACTTTGGACCACTGAGCGACAGACCAGGTCTGTTTTTCTTTAGCCCAGGTAAGACGCTTCTGACGTTGTTTGTTGTTCAGGAGCGGCTTGACAAGAGGAATATGACATTTAAAGCCCATGTCCAGGATCTGTCTGTGTGTGGTGGCTCTTGATGCACTGACTCCAGCCTCAGTCCACTCCTTGTGAAAGTCCCCAACACTTTTGAATGGCCTTTTCCTGACAATCCTCTGCAGGCTGCGGTCATCTCTGCTGCTTGTGCACCTTTTTATTCCACACTTTTCCCTTCCACATAACTTTCTATTAATGTGCTTTGATACAGCACTTTGGGAACATCCAACTTTTTTTTCAATTACTTTTTTGAGGCTTTCCCTCCTTATGGATGGTGTCAATGATGGTTTTCTGCACAACTGTCAGGTCAGCAGTCTTTCCCATGATTGTGATTCCTACTGAACCGAACTGAGAGACCATTTAAAGGCTCAGGAACCCTTTGCAGGTGTTATGCCTTAATTAGCTGATTAGAGTGGGACACCTTGAGCCTAGAATATTGCACCTTTTCACAATATTCTAATTTTCTGAGATTGTGGATTTGGGGTTTTCATGAGCTGTAAGCCATAATCACAATTATGACAAATCACGGCTTGAACTATCTTGCTTTTCATGTAATGAGTCTATCTCATATATTAGTTTCACCTTTTAAGTTGCATTACTGAAATAAATGAACTTTTGCATGATATTCTAATTTTTTGAGCTTCACCTGTATTATAGTTGTATCTGTTGTGTTTTTTTTAGGTTCTGGAGCTGTGGCCTACGGCTGGTCCCTGGGTTCCATCACCGCCATTTGCTGTGACGGGCAGGGATGCCTTCGGCCCTAGTCTCAGGGGCTTTAGGCCCTCGCTTTATTATCTCATCCACACTGTGCTCTGTTTATGTTTATGCGGGGGCATACTTTCTCGTGCCTGTTTAAGGGATTATTGAATATGTTTTGTAGAGGGGGATCGCCCTCATCTGAGGGTGACTTCCCTCAAGTTATCATTTGCCTGTGGGGGGCCTGGGTTGGGATCGGATACATGTGCCTTTGACGCTCCCCGCCTAGGCCTTCCATGTATTACGCAGTTTCACGCTGCATGTTATTTTGACAGTTCGCCTGTGTGATAGTTTCCCCTCATTTATCTCATTTTTGGTTTTTTTTTGTTTTTTTCTTCCCTGCTCTTCCTTTCAGACCCCCCCCCCTTTTTTTTCCCCATTTGCTCTCCCTCAACCAACTCCGATTAAATTTTCCACTATTAATTGCAGGGGTTTTAACAATCCGGAGAGGCGGAGCCAGATGCTCTACCATTTCCGTAAATGTGGAACGCAGATCTTACTACTCCAGGAGAATCATTTTCGCTCTGATGGTATCCCAGCCCTCCACAATCATCACTATACTCAGTGGTGTCACAGTACTAATCCGCAGGCTAGGTCTAGGGGGGTGTCGGTAGCCTTTCATCATACCTTCGGCCTGGAGGTCCTGGACTCCCTAATCGTTCCAACGGGTCGCTACCTCTTTCTTAAATTGAAATACCAAGATTTTGTTTTTACAGTGGCAAATATTTACACTCCCGATATAGATCAGGCTCCATTTCTGGCAACAGTTCTCTCTAGGCTGTCCACTTTTGGGGGTCGGCCTTATCTCAACTAAGTCGCGTTTGCATGACTTACACCTAGTGGATGTTTGGCGCATCCAACATCCTTCGGAGTGAGACTATAGTCATTTCTCTGCAGCTCATGCATCATACTGTCGTATAGACTATTTCTTTGTTTCAGAGTCTTTTCTAGATTGTCCTATTTCATTCTCTCTCGGTCATTCCTTATGGTCAGACCACGCCCCAGTCCATCTTACGATTCAGGACCGACCGTCGTCTGTGCGTCACTTTTCATGGCGCTTGAATGATACCCTACTCAAATATTCTCTATGTATCGCGGAGGTTGTGAAGACTATCCAGGACTTTATTCTAGACCACTCCTCGGACACTACCGGCCCTCTTAACCAATGGGAGACCCTGAAATGTGTTCTTAGAGGGGTTCTTATTAAGCATGGCTCTCGCTTGAAAAAAGCTCGTAGGTTGGAGATGCGTCGCTTATTTTCGCTCACTGCACGCCTTGAATCGTCCCACAAACGTGCGGTGGACCTCTCTAACACTCGTAGAGATTTACTCCAACTACTAGATTCCTCCTCCCTTGTTGCACAAGACAAAGCATGCAACACTCATTACTCTCTAGCTAACAAATGTGGTCAGCACCTGGCACGTGTACTCCACCCTCGACCGTCCCGTCATCCGATCCAGCACATCAAGGCGCCTGATGATACTAAAATCTATCACAACAAGGGCATCTGTTCTGTGTTTGAGCGTTACTATTCTCAACTCTATAACCTCTCCGCGGCGAATCTTGATGCTCCTCCTGTTTCCTCCCTGTTGGCTATGTCCCAATATATTAGGGAGACGGCGTTACCTGTTCTAGACCCCCAAGATGCATTGGATCTGGAGGAGCCCTTCTCGATTATAGAAGTTCTTGGGGCAATTAAGGCCCTGAAAACTGGTAAGTGCCCAGGTCTGGATGGATTCACTCCACGCTTTTAGAAAACATTTGCCACCCAATTAGCCCCGATTCTGGCCCAAGCGTTTAATGTTATCGATGATTTGAATGTACCTTCATTAGCTTTTTTGTCCGCCGCTATTTCTGTTATTCCTAAGCCGGGTAAAGACCTTTCTCATTGCGGTAGTTATCGCCCAATTTATCTACTTAACCTGGACGGTAAGCTTTTTTGCTAAACCTTTAACGAATCGTCTTTTCCCTTTCCTACCATCCTTGATCCACCACAACCAGCTTGGCTTTGTTCCGGGTCGTGAAGCTAGGGATAATACCTCTAAAACAATCCATCTCATCTCTTATATCAAGCAACCCATCTTAAAGGCTTGCCTACTTTCATTCGATGCTGAGAAGGCGTTCGATCGCGTCGACTGCCGCTTTCTCTGCCTTACCTTAGAACAGATCGGTTTTGGTTCGCGGTTCCTTGATAGCATTATGATTCGTTAAAGGATGTCCCCTTTCGCCCCTTCTCTTTGTTCTAATAATGGAACATCTTGCGAGAGCCATACGAGCGAACGACTCAATCTTGGGCATCCATACTCCCTCCGCACATCATAAATTATCCTTATACGCCGAGGACCTTATAGTTTATGTTCAACTGTCACTTATTTCCCTCCCCAGTCTTTTCCACGAATTTCAGAGATTTGGTTCCTTCAGCAAATTTAAACTTAATATTTCTAAAATGGAAGCCCTCAATATTTCTTTACCTCCCCATTTACTGACGAACCTTCGGCCTAACTTTTCATTTCATGGCGTCCGAAGGCTATCACTTACTTGGGGATCCAGATTTCAGCTGATCTTAATGCTCTAATTTCCCTTAATTATTTATCCTTACTTACTTTATCCGAAGGGATTTGGCTTCATGGGGCGCTTCAGCCCTGCCCTGGTTTGGCCACATCAACACCCTCAAGATGGATACTTTGCCTAAGCTATTATAAGTTTTTCAGACTGTACCGATCACTGTCCCTAGGAGTTTTTTTTCCTTTTCATTATGCTCCCTTTCACACAAGTTACTTACTTATCCAAAACTCAAGAGGGTGGAGTGGGTTTACCGGACTTTGAGCTTTACTACAGAGCCACGTTACTAGCTCGGATGCTTGATTGGTTTCCTAGACCCCTCCGTAAAGCCTCTTGTATGATTGAACAGGATCTCTCTCAGGTTGATCTTCAGGGATTACCATGGGGGCATGATTGGGAATATTTGCATTTTTCCCGGCTTGTCCCCTTTGACTTTAGCTATTCTGCGGTTGTGATATAAACAAGGCATAATTACTCTTTTATCTTCTGATCCCTCTCCCTTATCACCACTATTTGATAACCCCACTCTTCCTCACGGGTTGGGCTCTTCTATTATTGGACCCTTCACACGCGCTTCCCGGCCCGTGGCTTGGGACTTTATGTGCCCCCAATCGGGTCTTCCGCTCCTTCAGGGTGGGTCTAGGGATTGATTAACCACTCTACACCTGTCCTCCTTTTGCAAGCACTTGCTGCTTCCTCCAACATTCATCGCCCACTTTCTGAGATTGAGCGGCTGTGTTCCCTCTCTGACCCACCGAGACACTTCCTAGCTTCTCTCTATAAAGTGCTCCACAATGCTCTTCACTCTGAACTCCCTCCTTACACTAAGGCATGGGCTCAAGATCTAAGTAAGGACATTTCAGTGGAAGACTGGTCCACATCATTCCACTTTACCCATAAATCGTCTATTTCTTGCTACTCTCAAGAAAATAATTTTACGCTTTTTTTCTCGTAGGTACAGGGATTCCCTCTCCCTACACAAAATCTTTCCTTCTACACCTGATCTTTGTTGGTGCTGTAATAGAGCTTGTTGGTACACAGCTCCACATCTGGTGGGATTGTGATCAAATACAACCCTTCTGGCGACAAGTCTGTGCAGTATATAACCGGGTCTATGGTGAGTCCTTAAATGCTATTGTGCAGACAGGACATGCAATTGCTGTCTAATATTAATGGTGCCAAAATTAAAGTATTGCCAAGAAGAATAAATCCTGATGAAGCCACGTGACATTGTGGATTAATGCGTAGAGCGCGGTGACATATTTCCGGTTACGCACATCCGGTAGACACCATCTTAGGACACCCAGGACCTTGCAGTACACCCACAGAACATGGGAAACAGGCTGTATGATACCTGCAAATACTGTGAGTGTTCCTTTTGGCTATTCTTTGTCTGCTAATGGATTAAACGGTATTTCACTATGGAGGCTCTTTGTCTACCTCTCTACGGCCTTATGATACCCCTGGAGTTTTAACCATTTGAGGGCTATAGCACCTGGCAGAGGAGGCTGAGTGGCACTACAGGAGCCAACTAACAGACATCCCCAGTTGTGTGGAGCATTATTGCTTAAAGCATTGTGACCCTTAGGGGTCGCATAGTTAAGGTGAGGAGGCATTCTAGCCATTTTTGGATTTAGATGTACATGTGTGGCATGGTAACACGCATCTTGTTTGGAGTGAAGAATTGAAGCACTGATATTGCGTTGTCCGTTTGCACATCTACTATCAAGCACTTAATTTTGCACTTCATGACAGACTACAAGTTTGATTTGCATTTAATATTTTTATATATTTATATATTCTTAGAGCAGTTGTCACTTTTATCTAGAGTGTGCATATATAGTTTTGGATTTATTCTTCTTGGTATTACTTTAATTTTGGCACCATTTAATATTAGACAGCAATTGCGTGTCCTGTCTGCACTATAGCACTTGTCAAACATAAGTTTGGGCAATAGAAAGCACTAGTTTAATCATTTTATTTGTTTATCTACACAGTGTGACCACTTTATGCATATCTCACCTTATTGTAAAATATACATTGAGATTTTATGTGAAGCGCTTAACCAATACTGTTGATTTATGTTATACATCCTTAGGTATTGGGAATAGGTGGTAGCAGCTTGCATTAATTTAGGTTTTTGTCTATTTATACCATTGGAGCGCAGGGGGAATATCATTTATATTTATGGTGAGTCCTTGGCCCCTTCGCCGGAAATTGCCCTTCTATCTATATTACTGGGCTCTCGGGCAGCACAGAAGAAAAGTCTGTTGCGCTTCTTTCTGTCTGCGGCCCGCCAATTAAAACCTCTCTTTTGGAAAACGGCCACCCCCCTCCTCTCCCGATGTTGGTCTCTGTGCTTAATGATACCATGCGTATGGAGGAAATGCTGGCATTTACCAATGATATCTATGATAAATGTAAGTTGCTGTGGTCGATCTGGCTCCATTTCTCCTCCTCTGCGATTTCTCCGAGATATGTGCTCCCCTGTTGTGCTTTAGTGGAGTTGAGCCTTGCTCCCATGACTAATTTTCATTTTGGCTTATCCGCCGATTGGACCCTGCGGTTCGGGCAGCGGGGTCGCTCCGGTGAGATTTGGTTGAGGAACCACCCTACTGTTGCTTTCTACTGTTCCTGTCTCCCAACCCCCTCTCTTCTCCCTCTTCTCTTTTGCTTTCCTTTCCGCTAGCTTTTTTCTTTCTCCCCCCCCCCCCCCTTTTTTCTTTTTTTTTTTAGTTTACATTTGTGGTTGTATTGAGTTCTCGCATATTGTTTCGGACCTCTCGCACGGGAATCCCCCCCCCCCCCGATACTTTATTATGTTATACCTCCGTAATGTAAGTTATTGATCCTCTCCTCTTGCAGTTTTACTGCATCATTTTCTTACATCCATGTGGATCATAATCTCATCTGTGATGGTTTTTTTCTTTTGTTTATTTACTTGTACATGTTCTTTATACTTCTCATGTTATGACTGTGTTACATTTATGCAAAATAATAAAGACAAATTTGCCTTTTAAACACAAACGCTCATAAATTTTAACCTACGTTTTCTAGCAGTCAGTTTCCAGCGTTCAGAAAAGTTTTTCAAACTCCCTGTGTACATGAGCCCTTAAAGTGGAACGTTAATGATAAAATTTAATGATAAAGTGGAAATTTTAATGATTCTCTACACATTCTCAGTTGCTCTCTATATTTCAGCACTGCGCCAAAAAACAGTGCAACTAGAGGCTGATCTGCTGACAGCCTAAAGATTTACTGCTGCTCAGTGGCTCTGAGCTCCAGCAAAATGTCATCCAGAGCAACAAGAAACAGGGACAATGCTGGAGACAATTTACAGCATAAACGAATTTTGCTTGCATAATTAATATGGATGGTATGTTCCTTGCTAAACAACATTATTTTATATCAAGTTGTTATGCTTAAAGTTCCGCTTTAAGATCATGTCTTTCCATTCAGATCTTTGCACAGTGTATTTTTGATGAACGCAAATGTATTATTTTTAATAACGTTTTTGCTATTTGTTGAAATTTGTTTTGCAGTCATCACTAGCTCTTCAGGGATCCCAGCTTCTCCATTTACTCTGGAGGTTAAAGATGCACCACAATATTTCAGGTTACAGCATACAGTGTCTACTGAAGAATCTGTGGTCTCTTCACAAACTGATCTGCACAGAGAGACTTTCTTGGTAACCCGTCTTGGAAATAAAGAGCCACATGTACGTGCATCATTTCAGCATGTACAAAAACAAGAGGTAAGAGAACAAGCATATGCAACTACATGCAAATTTGTTTCAAGACTATAATGTACTACCACTGGAAAGTGTTAAATATGTAGTAACCACTAAGAAAACATTTGTCAATATACCCCAGAACTGGATTTCACACATGCTCCATCACTATTTAGTATTTCATTTTACTCTAGGGAAGGGCTCTGTTTTTAAAAGAAAGCAGATTCAGCTGTTAAAACTCTAACCTACCAGAGGGTCTGTATATTAGAAACTACACACAAAGACACTGAGAAAATTGAATTAAAAACAAAAACAGGTTTGAGTGTTCTCAAATCACACAAGCATTTGACAGGCAGTGAGGAGGCAACATAGCTCTTCCTCCTCAAAGAGCAGTGGAAATTGTATACACATACTCATTTTAAGCCCACCATTCCAAAAAATCTTTAGTACCTATCAACATTCCTTTTTCCACTTTGTTTGCATTACAGTACTCCTTTACTTACCATTGGAAAACTGATAAACTTAAATACTTGTGGATTGTTTTAACGTCTAATACCTCCCAACTATATGCTGCCAATTATTGTCCACTAATTAGGGAACTTAATCAAATCTTAATACGATGGAAACCCCCTCTTACTCTCTTGGATAGGTAGAATTACTTCTCTTAAAATGACCTTTCTGCCTAAATGAATGTACCTTTATGAAATGTTACCCATTAAGGTACCCTGAATTAAAGAAATGACAGCAGGCGTTCCTGAATTTCGCCTGGGGAGACACTAGACATAGTAGTCTCTAGACAAGTATTGATGGCACATAAATCTCAAGGAGGTTTGTATTTCCCAAATCTTATAAAATATTACTTGGCTGCTCAACTTTGCTATCTGGCGTCTTTGTCTACTGAACATCCTTGTAATAGATGGAGGGAGATTGAACATCTTTGGTCAACTCTGATACATACCATAATAAAAGATTAAATGTATCAAGTGGAACAGTAAAGTGCAACACATAAGTATATAAACCTGGCGAATATAATGAACAGCATATCAGCAAGCAGTAAGGCAATTATGTGCGTAAGCAGAAGTGATGATAGGTGCACTGTAAGTGCAACTAAAATAATCAATAAATAGTAATATTACTGATATTCGTGGTTGCACATTGGAAATTCGTGCAACATTAAAATTATAAGTCCATAAAAAAACTCAGTTCAGACAGTGTCCATAGAATCATAAAGTGCAGAAATCTAAAGTGCAGGACGTGTGTCAGGGATCTCAGCAGCACACGGGTATGCGGATGCGCAGAACGCCGATGTGCATTAGCCGGCGAGCACTGGGGCTTGGGCAAACGCGGCAGCCGCCCATGCGCACTCGCGATCTCGGACGCGCACCTGGCACCAATGAGAGCACAGGGCGCACTATTTAAACCAGCCCTGTGCATCTCCAAATTGCCATATGGTCTTGTTCCTGATTGCTCCTGTATATTTGATTGCTTTGTTGCCGACCCAGCCTGATCCTGTTCCTGTTGTCCTCTCCTGCTCTGACCTTTGGCTCGTCCTGACTATTCTCTGCCTGATCCTGATTGTCTGACCTCCTGTTGCTGAACCCGGCCCGTGACCTGTTTATTCTTTTGCCTGCCGCTCTGTACTGTCTGCTCTGCTGTTACCAACCCGGCCTGTCTGACTACGTTAATACCTCTTCACATCTGGCTCTCACCTGCTACCTGCCATTGGCGGCTACCTCTACCACAGCTGGTTGTACTCGGGGGTCGCGACCTGGTCTCAGGCTGCTTCAAGACCATCCCCACCATCAGGGGCTCTGGTGAACCAGCAGACTGAGGCTTAGACTCCGCGCCCTGAGGAATTCCGGCATGTGGGTCGCTAGAGGCTACCGCCAGTCGGCTCCTGACAACGTGAAATTAATCACACAGGGGAATCCACCACCTCAGTCAGATGTACACTCAGACGGTTAATGATAACAGGCATATAGGTATATTACATCTGGAGGTAAAGAGGCAGCCAGGGGGTTAAACGAACTGCTCCATCAGAGGCATAGGTGGAAGAGGAGCCCTTGTCCTAGGGTAGATGGCTCACAAGAGCCAGAAAATCATATATAGTGTAGTATTTGAGTATTACAAAGCAGAGTAAAATATTCCCGTGGAGTGATAAAATAAAAAAAAAAAAAACGGTACCAAAAAGGCCGCCGCTCCGTCCTTCGGCAGCATGACTTCAACAATGTTGCTCCATCTGACACGTTTCGTGCGCATGCACATCCTCAGGGGTACGCCCATTGCTAACGTCATGTACGGGTCCCATTTAAATAGCCCGTAAGGCGCGAAATTAATCCGATGGCGCCATTTTCCCGGAGAGTTTCCGGTCAGGTGATGTCGGCGGCCATTTTCCTGGAGACCGGTCGAGTGATGCCGGCTGCCATTTTTTTCGAGGGACAAAAAAAAAACCCATAATCTTAGTGCAAGGTAATGATGATTTACCATGGAGACAAAGGGTAAACGTCAAGCTGTTGTCGGGGTATCTAACAGCAGCCATTACCTAGGAGGTATAAGTAACATGGCCATGATGTTATAACAAGAGGCAACACTGATGATGTCTGTAGGAAAATAATACAGTAGAAACCGGGGGACTAAATGGAATACAATGAAAAATAACAAAAGGGTAACAAATATAATGCATTCAAATATTGTAAAAGAGACCAAATAAAGAAAAAAATGTTATTGGAAAACATATATTCAAAGGTAACGCTAAAAAAATGTCAATTGATGTCAAAACGTAAGGAGAAAAAAACAAATGGCTGAAAATGTCGCCAATATATCAAAAAGTGAATACGATATGATATATTGTGGACTATTAAAAGGGTTGGCAAAAAACATATACATAAGTGACAAATTCATATTAACCAAAGAATATAAAAGCAAGGGATATGAAAAATAAAAAATTAATTGTATGAACAAATGTAATATGAAATACATTGGAATATATGGGAAGAAAAATGCAGAGTAGATTATGACAAGTAAATAAAATAATATGCATAATAATAAATAACACATGATACCAAATGTGCATAATAATAAATAATGCATGATACCAAATGATGCGGAAAATATCAGCCCAAGGACACCAAAAAATGGAAATAGTCAAGCTATAAAATGGAGAACGCAAATTCAGTTTTTATCAGTGAAACAATTGATATCTATATCTACATTGTGGCTCTGAGGGTGTCAGGGCCTTGGACCTCTACTGTGTCAGGCAGTAACTCTTCTCACTGAGAGTTACCTGGGATGCTGGACAACACTCTGCCTGATCTATTGAACAATCCTGCCTTGTGCCTTATTTTCTGATGAACCTTGAACTCCTTGCTCCTCCCATGAACTTCCTGACTGATGCCATGTCTCTGCACTTCCTGTTTGCCAAATTATTGTGCCTTCTCCAGCCAGTATCTCGCTTTGTCTCTCCTGCTGCCGTCCGTACCTTCGCTACCGACCTTTGGCTTGTTCCTTTGAGTACGATTCTGCCTCATCCCAACCTGCTACCACTTGTTACCGGCCCCTGACTTGTTTACTAACTGCGCTTCTGCTAGATCCCTACCTGCCATATCAGTTACTGGATCCTGGCCTGCTCACTTCCTGGTGGGGTTATCCTGAGAACTGCGACCTGGTACAAACACGCAGCAAAATCCATTTCCACCATCAGGAGCTCTGGTGAATACCGGTTAGTGCTTAGACCCCGCACCTCAGGTGAGCCTACGTCATCTCCCAGGGTGACCTGCTTGTTTACCTATCCTGTTGGTTGGTCTGCTGCTATAGCTACTGGTCTCTGAACCTGACCTCCGTGACAGCGGGTTTAGGGATCTCATTTCATATATCCATCTTGTTTCTAGCTGTGAGATGGCCCTCCTTTTACTGCAACCTCTCCAGTGTGGACTGAGGATATCTATGCCTGTGAACTTAATTCCCTGTGGATCTTTATGGTGGTAGTCTTTTTTTAATATTATAGAGATGCTTGCGCATTCTATCCCTCATGCACCTTGTGGTTCTGCCAATATATTATTTACGGCAGGAGCACTCCAGGAGGTAAACAAACGTTCCTGCTATTGCAGGATATAAAGGAATCTATTTGGTATGTAGTGTTAGTTACGCATGACGTAAAGGAAGTTATTTTAGAGTGTCTTCTGCCACTTAATAGGTAAATAGTGCAGCGATTACACGTAGAAACCTTTGAGTTCTCCAAAGAAGGAAACTCTCTGAGGAGGGTCTATAATATTTGGGGCAATTTTGTCTCTTAATGTGGGTATCCTTCTAAAGACTACTTCAGGTTTTGAGGGGAGGAAGCCTTTAAGTACAGGATAATTTTTTAGAACATGCCAATGTTTATAAAAGATGTTTTTAGCCTAAAAATGCTGTGTAGAGTAGTGACAAAGAGACATACCATTTGGGACTTAGATTTCTTAGTATCATTCACATGTAAAGTTTTCATGTCTAGATTAGCCACCTGGCTGATGATGTCATTAAGAGTGTCAGTGGAATAACCTTTCTCAAGAAATCTCTCCTTAAGGGTATTAGCTTGCATGTAAAAATCGGATAGGTCATGGTAATTGTGCCTAATTCTGGTGAACTGTCCCTTGGGAATTTTTTTTTAACCATTAAGGATGGTGGCAACTATCGGTAGGTATGAAACTATTCCAATCTGTGGTTTTAAAGAAGGTTTTAGTTACAATCCTAGTTCCATTATTTATCAGTGTTAAGTCAAGAAAGTTGACCCTTTCTTGACTATATGTATGGGTTAACTGGATATTCAGTGAGTTGTTATTTAAAGTGTTTATAAAATTATTTAAAGAACCTTCTTCGCCTTGCCAAAGAAATAAAATGTTGTCAATGTACCTACGATAATTTTTGAGTTCAGGCCAGTCCCTTGCATAAATCGAGTCTTCTTTCCACCAAGCCATGAAAAGATTTGCTAGACTCGAGGCAAACTTTGCACCCATAGCAACACCCCTAATTTGCAGGAAAAATTGCTTGTTAAACCAAATGTAATTATGTGTCATGGTAAAGTCTAAAAGGTTCAAGATAAAAAGTTTCTGGGTGTCCTTCTATTTTTCGGTTTCATGGAGATAGTAGTAGTTCACGGCTTCCATCCTATCTGTGTGTTTAATATTGCTGTAAAGAGAGGCAACTTCAGCTGTGACTAAAAAGGTGTCTGGAGCGTTAACGTCATTATTAACATTGAGTAAAACTTGTTTGGTGTCTTTAAGATAAGATAGGGTTTCACATACTAAAGGCTGCAAAAATATGTCAATATATTTCCCCGCTCTAGAGAGAAGGGAACCTATGCTGCTGATAATAGGGCGTCCCGGGGGGTGAAGTAGATCCTTATGGATCTTGGGTAGCCAGTATAAAATGGGCAGTCTTGGGGCTGATGGACATAGAAATTATTTTTCTTTTTTTGTAATTGCACCATTTCTATAGCCAGTCTTAATAACGTTTCTCTATTCCTTTTTATAGGTTAGGGTGGGATCCTTAAGTAGAATCTGGTATGTGGCATTATCTTTCAAAATATTATATGCTTCTAACATGTAATGAGACTTATCCATAACAAATACACCGCCCCCCTTGTCTGCAGGTCGAATAACCAGATCTTTGTTATTCAAAAGGCTCGAAATGCCCTTAGAGATGGATTCGGACTGATAAATGCGGTTAACCCTTAGACCTTCCAAATCCTTTAATACCATATTCTTGGAGGTGGTAATGTGAGGGTTATTCCTGCTGGGGGGTTAAATAAGGAGGGTTTTTTTTAATTGTAATTAATATTCATATTAGCAGTAGTGGAGTTCCTGGTTATAGGATTCTGCAAAAAGTATTTAAGAGAAACATTGCACACAAACTTGCCTGGAACTTATTAAGCTTAGTCTTGGGTGCAAATTTCGAGCCTTTATTGAGTAGGACAGTCTCTTGTAGAGTTAAAGTTGCTCTACTGAGATTAAAAATGCCATTGTTCGTTATACCCATCGTCTTTTGGGGTCTGTTGACCCTCTTTCCTCCTCTGGTGCCTCTTCTTGATGAAGATGCCTTTTTTACACCTAGTTAAGGTCTGGTCTATAAGGAGGCGGTGCATGAGTTTCAGGCTCAATAATTCAATACCTCATACTCATTAATGCAAAATATTATGATGACATTGCAAAAAGGGCACCTCATCATTTTAGATCTAAAATTCCCTCTGAGGGAATGTCCCATACACATCCCAAGCATTTGATGCCGCACAGGCAAAATCTTAAGATTCATATATTCTGTGACCTTAAGCTCTTGGGGGGCACTCAACACGGGAAGAAACCTTCTTTTTCCTCCCGCTTGTCAGTTTCGGACGCAGCACTGCATATCTTCTGCCAGCTTGTTTCATCTGACAGGGTCACGATCCTTCTATGAATCCTTCCTCCTTTAAGAATTTAAAAAACTGCCCCAACTTCTAAAATATTTGACAAGAGCCACCTTCTTAACAGCCAGACCATAACTGGTGTCCCCCCATTATAAGGCATATCACCAAAACTAAGTTAAAACAAATCTCATTCTATTCATGTGCAGCCAAAGAGTTAGAGGAGTTAGCAAGACACACAGCAGGAAGATCTGTAGCAGAGAGAAAGTTAAAGAAGTATTCCGCATTTGTGCATAAGACCATGTCAGAACTTTCATAAACAAAGAACATGGCATCACTGAGGGATCTCAGCCAGTCTTTCCCCAATCAGGGAACTCGCATATGTGTGCTGCGTATTTGTCATGAACTTGCTCTGAGCTTTCTTTGTCCATTCATCTGAAGGGTGGCCTGCCCTAACTCCATGTATACATTTCCACGTACCTTCTCTTATTAGCAGCATTTTCATCTTGAATTTCCAGGACTGGGAGTTCTGGTTTGTTAGTGTCAGGGCTCCAGGTATGACCAGAGGTGTGTGGACTGACACAGGGAAACGCAGGCTTCAGATATGGTATAAACAATATGATTTATTAAGACTAACAATACAAAACGCAGTGCAAAACATAACATAAACACAGTGCAAACAAACCAAACCAAACCACCGACAGATAACAATACATACAATGCAAGAGTCGTCAGGCAGGCCGGGTCAGTAGCAAACGGGCAAACGGAGTACCAGGAACAGGCGGGAGAGTGGTCGGGGTCACAAGCTGGGTTCAGTAACTCACGGGCAGTGCAGAGGGTCAGGCAGAGAATGGTCAGGGTCACAAGCCAGGGATCAAACAGGAGAAGTCAGCAGAGGTCAGGATCAGGCAGGGTCGGCAACAAGTCAGGCAGAAACAGGAACACAGGATACAAGATACAGGGGCCCATGGAAAAACACACACCAAGGCCCTGACTGTGAGTCTGGCCATTCCTTAAATATAACCCCTGCAATCAGCTTCAGGTGTTTGGCTGACTGCAGGGGTGAGTCTCTGATTGCTGAGAGCACCCGCTGGCCAGCCCTGGTACTGCAGCCCACAAGGCAGGTGAGTCCCACCATTATTGGCAAGTCCATTCCTGACAGATTTGCAAATGAAAGCTTTATTACAGCTGTGTTACTGTTTTCTTATATTCTATTTGCAGTCTTCTTTGCTGTAGCAGGCTATGCCTGGGTGTCTGGGCCCATAACCTGTTAAAGATTCTGTATATAACCCCACAGAGCAGAGTAGGTGCACAGTAAGGGCTGCTGTTAGAAATCATGGAGCCCCATACAGCCTGTCCATGAGGAGGAAGAGGGGAATGGTGAAGTTCTTTTTTAACCACTTGAGCCCCCAAGCCTTTTCTTCCTAAATCCCCTTGAATAGCAGATTTTTATTTTTAGGCAATGTTTTGGTTTCAAATATATCTTTTAGCATCTGCAGTCTTCCCCCGCAATAGTACAGCATATGATATTGTGTTGAGTAGATACCAAACATGTCAAGACTAAAAATTGCACACAAATTGTGTAAATGGCGACAAAGTACAATATCTAAAATTGGCCATAGGTGACTCTTTTTAAAAGGCTGTACAGGTTACCAGTTCAGCGTTACCAGATAGGAGGTCTGGTGCTAGAAATATTGCATTTTTATGTTTTTTTGCTCCACTTTATTGCTAATACATTGGATGAATAATATCCCTTGTGGTAGCTGGGGCAGTGACAGGTCCTCTTTATGGAGAAACCAGGGGGCTATCAGATCTCCAATCTCTCCTCTGCCCTCCAGTGCATCAGATCGAACACAGATTGGTTTGACTGGCTGCTTTCCTGGCCAGTAGCAGCCAGGTAAACACAGAATTGAAGCTGTAAGTGATGTAAAAAGCTTCCGGCTATATTTGTCACAAAGGGGAGGAAGAAATGCATGTTCCTTCCCCTACTCTGTATGCTACCAAGCTGACTGCTTACAGCAGGACAGCCTGGGAACATAGGGGTGGGCTGTGGTGAGAAGAACAGTGGTAATTAATTTTAGCTGAACAAAAAATCATCAGACTCATGGTATATATTATTCCCCCTCCACTGCTTTGCAGTATAAGGAGGAGCAGTCAGGGGCAGTAAAAACACACAGCTGAGCTGCACATTTTTACCATACCCCCAAACACAAGTGGAAATGAGTCCTAAGGCTCTTTTCACACGATTGGTCTGATTGTCAGTTTTTCAGGTGGACCCATTTGGACCCTCCATTCACCTTTTATGGAGCGGTGGTTGTAAGCGGAATTGTGTCTGTTTACACCCGTCCTACATCTGATCCAATCTGCTAAAGAAACAGGAGGAGATCCATCCTCCTCTGTCTAGGTGGATCGGATTGGACGGAAGTTGGGTGTAAATAGACAGTGGAGTCCCTTTTACACCCAACTGCTCATAGAACAGAGCGAGCTCTGTCCATGTCCTCTCTGCATAAACTGAGTAGACATGGACCAGTCACCTGCCTGCTTTGCTCTGATTAGCAGGGGATCAGCAGACAGATCCCCTGCTGAGCAAAGCGGATTCCATCCCGTGTGATAGGGGCCTAAAGCAGGGCATAGAAGATGCATATTTCTTTCCTGCAACCATGAGTTGAAGGAAAGAAAATCGCTAGATTCTCCCATCAACATAGTCAGTGTTGTTGGGGAATCCCTCCTTCGGACCTATTGTGTTCTCTCAGTGGGGAGTGATTACTGCTCGCATCTATAATAGCTGCTGGCAACATTTACATGTAAAATCCAGCATGCTGGTTGTATCCACGTCCTACAAAAATTGATTTGGTTACAATCAGCCTGGCAATAGATGATTTGAATCTTGGCTGCTCCATGTTCAATTAGCCGAGATTTTAACCATCTACGGTGTTAAATCTAAATTATGATTCGGCACTTATATTGATGGCAAGCTTGCAAAATATTTGGTTTTTATGATTAGTCATAATTAATATTAATATGTGTGAATGGTCTTTGACAAATGGTAGTATTTACTATTCTTCAATTATAGCTGAGACCAAAAGATATACAAGTTAAGCTGAAATAGTATATACTAGTTGAATTTCGAGTATACTATATTTAGGCATAAAAGTATTTGTTAGTTATGTCAAGGTTATTAGAAGTGACTTACTATTACATTACGTATTTTAATGGTATCTGTGTGTATTTAGTATACGTTTCTAACATTGATACATTTACGTCATTAGCTTATAATATTATGTACATCAGCATACATATGTTCCTGTCCATCAAAGACATTATGTGAGTGTCGTCCCCTCCCTTCTATGCCATACAAGGTATTAAGATGACACACTCATGCTGCATAAAGGGGGCTTTGAGGGACAGAGACTCACACTTACACGCTACATAACTCTTGCATACACACGTCTGAAAAGCTGCAACAGGTGCATACTGCTGCTAGATCATCATATCCGTCTACTTCCGGCTGCTTCTTCAACAAAGTCATTGAGTTGGACAAGGACATGAGAATCGCACATGGCAAGGACAGCCATGACAGATAATGGTGACTTTGTTTTAAACATTTGCTTGTCATTTTTACAGTAGTTTTATCTACTTGGAACTGTTCATAATACGCTTTACATTGTTATTTGACACCATTGTGTGATAGAATAAAATCACACATCATTTTTTATTTCAATGGCTCTTTCATTCATAATCGCCTCAAGACACTAGAAGAAGTATTATATGTGTCTAAAAATCCAACATTTTGGTGAGCCAGCCACCGCCGAGTTTTCCCATGCCTCGCTAAGGGGGAAAACGCACAATTCTGTGATTGTCAAGTCTTGGAAAAACACGGTGAAAAGAACCTAGCAGAACAGGCGATTAAACAGACTTGGACGAGAGGTCCAGTGACTGAGCCGGGTCAAACGAGAAAATCTTCTGATTACGGTGAGTAACAATTATGGAATTTATTGATGACTTAGTTAATGAAAGTAAGCTAGAGTTTAAAGATGTTTCTTTATATCCTGAAGACAGTCAGCTATGGCACTATATGTATAACGAATGTTTACAGGCCAATATTCAGATAGATAAATCTAGATTTACTGTGCATAGACAGCGTAAAAAGATATCTAACATCTTAAATTTAGTAAGAATATTCAACAAAATGATTTTGAATGTTGATTTACCTGTTAAAAAAGCTTGTACATTAAAACAGTCAGAATGTAGCACTGTACAGAATACAGAAAAGCATGAAAATTTGTCTCAAGATGCTCTTAGTTGCCCAAACTGTGACATTTTTTTGTAATTACATAGAGAATCTTGAGGAACAAATTGACTCAAAGACAAATCTTTTGTTAAGACTGCAGGATGACAGTAAACAGGTTGCCATGATAAACACAGATGACAAACAGAGTGATTCAAAATCAGAGCCACGGCTGTCCGATATTTCTGAAAGTTCGGATATTGACTCTGATGATGAAACACAAATTAAACATAAAGAATTGTTATGTAAAACTGCAAAACTTAAGTTGCAAATACATAATCAATTAATAAAAGTTTTAAAAGACATCCCTGCTTATGATCCAGATAAAGATATCTACAGCAACATGGAAATATATGAAATGCATGTCAAATGCCATCAGATTTCAAATCATGACATAAATTATTTATTTCCGATGTGGCTCCCAATTAAATTTATGTCTCGAATTAAAAATTCTGTTAACAATAAAGATCAGAAAAAACATAATGACGCGACAGACAGACTGCGACAATTGCTGTTATGTTCAACAGGTGAAGACGTACCTTCTGTAGAAATGCTAGACTTACTTCAGACTACTGCTGACGAAGACCCTTTTGAGTTTAAAACGAAGTTTTCCAAAGCATATAAAATTATATTTGGAGTAGAAAATGAGGAAGACTCAGCTATGATCAAAGCTTTTGTAAAGAAATTCACGTATTTAGACCCAGTAACCATTGTCATAGCAGAGGAAAACAATATTTGAATGATATAGTAAGTTTCATTGATAGAATCCGGAGAAAATTGAAAAACAACCATTTCACTTATGAGGTAGCTGTGCTTCAAAGTGACAACAACAGTCAGACTACAGTTATGCCAGGAACTACAGGTCCCAGTAAGAATGACAACGACAGATGCAAGCAAGTGAGCCATAATGAGTATACCACATGCTTTCACTGTCATAAACAAGGTCATATCAGACGCCATTGTTGGAAGTTTAAACTTGACTCACAAATAAAGAAACTGGAAATAAAAAGTGAAAAAGCAGCTTTTGTACAACCTGCTGTGTTGTGTAATGATAAAAATTTAACTGAATTGCCTTATGCCTCATCAGTTAAACAAATTCATACTTTGACTAGAAACAACTGTTCTGACAACAGGGTGAGAAGGGCTGTCACTGACAGAAATGGTTTATTACCAGTTCCAAAAATAGAATCACGTCCACATTCATCCCCGATATCGTTAGAATTTGTCGCTCCAATTGTATTGGATGGCAATGGAAGGCCTTTTATACAAGGATTCCTAAATGGTAAAAAGATCCAATTCCTAATTGACAGCGGATCTGAAATTAGCCTTACCAGAGAAAACATACCTGTGAAACCAAATTCACCCATGTGTAAAATAAAAGGTTTTAATAATACAGGTCATTCCACTGCTAGACAGGTGCCTAATGTAACATTTGAAGTACCTGGGCTAGTGAAAACTAACATTGATATTTGGTATAGTAATGCCACCGAAAATATTCTTGGCATTGATTTTATCAATAAACAAAAGTGGATTATTGATATTATGACCAAAGTTATTTGGAGGAATCCATCTAGGCCCAAATCAATGTTAATGGATCCTTCTATATACAGTGATGTTGGTTTCAACTCTAAAATGTCTACAGCACAAAGATGGCCTGATACTGATGGTAATTGTGCTTTACAAGAATTGGTACAACGTTTTCCAAGTTTGTGGTCAAAATTTAAAAATGACATAGGAACTTTGAAAGATACAGAATTGAATATTGAGGGAAAAGATCCTAAAGCCCTTAATCAATATGAGTTACCACAAGAATCAATAGGACCACTTTCTGCCATTATTCAAGAGTTTGTACAACTTGGCATTTTAAAGAAAACACAATCAGTGGTAAATAACTGTATTTGGCCTATCAAAAATGCTGACAATTCATATTCTTTGTCAGTTGATTTCAGGACACTGAATAAACATATTACAAATAACAAAGCAGTTGTTCCTGATCATTCTAGTATCAAGTCACATTTAAAGGCCGAATCCAAAGTGTTTTCTGTTTTGGAAATCGATAACAGTCATTTTTCGATCCCCATAGCTAAAAGTTGTCAATACAAGTTAGCTTTTAAGTTTCAGAAAGAGACCTATGCATTCACTCGATTAGTAGCTGGTTTAGATATCAGTGATGGTATAGTCCATGAATCCATAGCAAAAATTCTAACACAATTTTCAAGGCCAGAATGCATTTTTCAGCATGTATATACAATTATGCTAAGTACGCAGAATGTTAACGAACATATTACTCTTTTGTCTGAGTTATTTATGTTGTTACAGGATGCAGGCCTAAAATTAAACCCAGAAAGAGTTCAGCTGATGAAAAGTCACGTGAAATGCTTTCACATGCAGATTGGTCAAGGGAAAAGACAATTATTACATGAAACAGTCAGAGCTATCACTGCCTTTCCAGTTCCTACAACACAGAAAGCATTGCAACAATTTTTGAAAAACATAAATCATTGTAAAGAGTTTATACATGGTTTCGCAGAGAAAGTTAAGCCATTATATCATCTTTTGAAGAGTAAAAATAACTTAGTTGACCAATGGGGTCCAAATGAGAATAATGCTTTAAAAGTGTTGAAAAAGGATTTGCAGAATGCGCCAGCATTAGGTACTATGGAGGTTTGTTCCAATGCTCCTTTTGTTGTGAAAACTCATGTATCTGATAATGCAATTTCAGTAACTTTGTCTCAATTAAAAGAAGGTAATGAGAGACTAATTAGTTACTTCTCCAGAAATTTATCACCATTGGAAAGAACTTTTACATCAGAGGTACAACAACTGTTGAGTTTCTTTTATGCAATCAAAGCTTCAGAAAACACAGTAAAGTCACATAGTATCATATTACAGTCTCCTGACAGTTCACTAAGAAGAATTCTTGAGGAAGATACATTCAGAGAATGTCGTGAAAGGTATCCTCAGTGGATAAGAGCACTGTTAGCCAAACACATTGTGATAGGTACAGCTGTATCAGACAAGTCTCTACCTCACATTCACAGCAACATATGTATTACTGAAAAACACTCTAACACCAGAATAATGACATCAGCACAGAAAACAGTTACGCATATTTCTAATATTATAGGGATGAGAACAAAGGCATAAACCTTTGTCATCTCTGGGGTGATACAAAACCTTTCTTTGTTTAATAAAACAGGGTTTTGCGGTCATGACCTATGATGAAATATTGCGTCCTGTCATACCTAAATAACGCACTACTTTTGTATTCTAGTTTAGGTAATTTTAGACAGGATTAGGACAGTATTTTGATTGATATATAGAAGTTTTCTGTAAAAGGAAATAGGAAGTAATGATACTTCACAATATATATGTTCCAAACTCATAAACTGATTGTTCCATAATCTTTCATATTTGTTGAAATAGGTGCAAGAATAATGCAATGTTTGTGCCAAAGTAATGATACTGCATTTCTTTACAGAAATGACATCTAAAATCAAACATGAAGCGTAACAATCTCCTACAAGCCAACTTTAAGGAATTTGGACGTTAAAGAAGAGATCTTCATATGGGAAGAAGATTGAACAAGAGCTCAATACTTCACACTTCTGACTGATTTATCACATTCAACAAAAATGTTTCTACTTTACAGAACTTAAAGAAGATATTATATAGACATTGCATGAAGAAAAGATTCATCAAGAGGAAATCTATTTATTAGTGATAAAACAATTTATTATTGAAAATATTGTTATAGGTCACATATACATTTTAATGATCCTTTTATTCTGATACTTACATCCATATTGGGATAATATTAATATTATTATTATTATTATTATTTTTTATTTTTTACATATTCATATACGGAATATTTTTTGGTTAAAACTTCATAGAGTTATTCCAGTTATTAGAATATCTTTTGTTAAAAGATTCAAGAAACATATTACTCTTATAGGAATAATAGAAACTTATGACACATTTTAGAATGGAAAGTATATTTCCGGAGCGTTAAAATATTATACAAATATGGAAATATACTACATTAATTATTATTACATCATTTAATTATTATTATTATTATTATTACTATATTATCATATATCAATTAACATTATGATTAAGAATTTTTAGGGAGAGAAACTGAGATAAGGTATAGAGTTTTGAAGGAAAGTTATTTTTGATTGGTCCAGTTATGAAGAATATATACGATCATTTGGTATAAGACGGTGTGTATGAGACATGAATGAAGTGTGCATTGATTGAGCATTAATTCTGAACTAATCATAATAAGGGGGACATGTTAAATCTAAATTATGATTCGGCACTTTTATTGATGGCAAGCTTGCAAAATATTTGGTTTTTATGATTAGTCATAATTAATATTAATATGTGTGAATGGTCTTTGACAAATGGTAGTATTTACTATTCTTCAATTATAGCTGAGACCAAAAGATATACAAGTTAAGCTGAAATAGTATATACTAGTTGAATTTTGAGTATACTATATTTAGGCATAAAAGTATTTGTTAGTTATGTCAAGGTTATTAGAAGTGACTTACTATTACATTACGTATTTTAATGGTATCTGTGTGTATTTAGTATACGTTTCTAACATTGATACATTTACGTCATTAGCTTATAATATTATGTGCATCAGCATACATATGTTCCTGTCCATCAAAGACATTATGTGAGTGTCGTCCCCTCCCTTCTATGCCATACAAGGTATTGAGATGACACACTCGTGCTGCATAAAGGGGACCTTGAGGGACAGAGACTCACACTTACACGCTACATAACTCTTGCATACACACGTCTGAAAAGCTGCAACAGGTGCATACTGCTGCTAGATCATCATATCCGTCTACTTCCGGCTGCTTCTTCAACAAAGTCATTGAGTTGGACAAGGACATGAGAATCGCACATGGCAAGGACAGCCATGACAGATAATGGTGACTTTGTTTTAAACATTTGCTTGTCATTTTTACAGTAGTTTTATCTACATGGAACTGTTCATAATACGCTTTACATTGTTATTTGACACCATTGTGTGATAGAATAAAATCACATTTCATTTTTTATTTCAATGGCACTTTCATTCATAATCGCCTCAAGACACTAGAAGAAGTATTATATGTGTCTAAAAATCCAACATACGGCTAGCTTGCATTTCACCGTTCTTCCTTCAATGATCATCCTCATTATCTTCAAAGCACCTGTACTGTGTGTACTGTGTGACTATCATCATGATGACAATGATGATCACATTTGGCTGCTCTCTGCTATGGAACTGTAAACAGGCACAGGTTAAGGCATAGGGAAATGTGTGTGCTGTCATGTCATGAGACTGTACCTGTCCTGTGACTTTTGCCAGTCTCAGAGCTGGGGATCCCTCTGTCTGCACTGCTGGGCTGGCTGTTAATTGGACCTGCACGCTTGATCGCTTCCAGTTCAGCCAGCTGCCCCCAGCCTGACAGTGCTCTTCTTCTGCCTGATTTCCTCAGCATTTGCATGCTGAAGGAGTCAGGCAGTGTGAAAGGCATGTCCAATCACTCTGCCAGGCCAGCAGCAGGGGACTTACTGCAGCCCAAGCTGCCCCACTGTCTCCAGAAGCAAACATATGGGATCCTCCCCTCAGACCAACAGGGAGAATGATAACCCGTGACTCTTGCAGCGGCGGAGAACAGTATATTATGTTGTTATAACTGAATACACAGTGGAATGCCAGATCCGACATTAAATCTGAAGCTGCCAGCTGGGCCCACCTGCTAAGTGATGTGACTCGGGCTCCCTTATTGGCAGCCATGTGCACAGTCCACGTGTTTATCTACTACTTCTCTGCAAACAGGAGACAGGAACTCTAAATAGAGAAAATACAATATTGTTTAACCATAGATGCAGATGCAAAAAGTATGCTGCGGCTACTAAATGTCTTCGTAACAGCAGTCAAGGGAGTCTGTCATATTCTATTATATTCCTGTCTGAAAATCTGAAAAAGTATTTTAGATTGTTTTTCTTTTTTTTGTTTAACCACTTGCCCTTCTGAGGATTTGCTCCCCTTCCTGACCAGGCCATTTTTTGCGTTACGGCGCTGAGTTACTTTAACCGTTTCTTGACCGCGCTATAGCAGAAATACTGCTACAGGGCGGCATGGGTGCGCAAAATCGCGTGCATATATATATATATATATATATATATATATATACACACGTGATTTAGCATTTCCGGGTAGGGGGCGTGTGTGCCCTACCCGTGTTGCTATTTGCGGCCACGGCTGTCAATCATCGGGTCCCAGCTGTTGATTACCTGCCGACGCCCAGTGATTACCGAGCATCTCTCGATGAGGAGGATGACTGTTTTGTTTACTAACAGTTCTCCTCCCTGTCAGCTCGGGCACACTGCTCTGGATGGCTGTGCACACCGCCTCCTAGTAACACTCCCTGCACACAACCCTTTGATCACCCATCATGTTATCCCCTTCCTGCCCAGTGGCATTAGTACAGTGTCAGTGCTTTTTTTTTTTTTTTAAGCACTGATCACTGTATTGGTGTCACTGGGGATGTCAGTGACACCAAATCAGTTCCCTCCAATGTCAATGTCCGCCGCAGTCCCGCTTTAAGTCGCATTACTAGTAGAAAAAAAAATAAATTTCAGTATCTATTCCACCATTTGTAAACTCTATAACGTGAACTAATTAATTTACGCGTATTGGGATTTTGTTTAGCAAAAGGTATGTAGCAAAATACATTTTGGCCTAAATTTATGACGAAATTTGATTTTAAGTTTTTTTTACCGGACATGTTTAACCACTTGAGCTCCTGAGGATTTACCCCCCTTAATGACCAGGCCTTTTTTTGCTGTTTGGCGCTGCACTAATTCAAATGATAATTGCACGGTCATGCAATGCTGTACCCAAACAAAATTTACGTCCTTTTTTTCACACAAATAGAGCTTTCTTTTGGTGGTATTTTCACCTGTGCGCTTTTTATTTTTTGCGCTATAAACAAAAAAAACACAAACATTTTGAAAAAAAACTATATTTTCTACTTTCAGCTATAAAAAATATATTGTAAACTCAAAGTTAGTCATAAATTTAAGCCAAAATGTATTCTGCTACATGTTTTTGGTAAAAAAAATCCCGTGCATTAGCGGGCAAACTGGTGCTATATGGGAGGAGCGCTAACACTATCGGAAAGTCACCAGTGACACTAATACAGTGACAGGGCACCAGTGACACTGGTGACAGGGCAGTGAAGGGGTTAACTGGGGGGGAGAGATTAAGGGGTTAAATAGGATTACTGGTGTACTAGCGGGCAAACTGGCGCTATCTGGGAGGGGCGCTAACAATATCGGAAGTCGCCAGTGACACTGATACAGTGATCAGTAAAAATCGGTTCACTGATCAGTGACACTGGTGACAGGGCAGTGAAGGGGTTATCGGGGGGGGGGCAATCAGAGGGTTACACGGGATTACTGGTGTACTGGCGGGCAATCTGGCGCTAACACTATCGGAAGTCGCCAGCGACACCGATACAGTGATCAGTAAAAGTCGGTTCACTGATCAGTGACACTGGTGACAGGGCAGTGAAGGGGTTAACTGGGGGGGGGGATTTAGGGGTTAAACGGGATTACTGGTGTACTGACGGGCAAACTGGCGCTATCTGGGAGGGGCGCTAACACTATCGGAAGTCGCCAGCGACACTGATACAGTGATCAGTAAAAATCGATTCACTGATCAGTGGCACTGGTGACAGGGCAGTGAAGGGGTTAACTGGGGGGGGGGGGGGCGATCAGGGGGTTAAATGTGTCCTAGGTGTGTTCTAACTGTGGGTATGTGCTGTTTTACTCACTGTTAGTATGTCTTCTTCTCTGTCTGGAACGGAATGTGTCCAGGCAGAGAAGAATGACATCATATCCTGTCCTGTGTAAATGTCAACACAGGACAGGATAGGACAGGGACCGATCATCTGATTTCAGCCAGACATCACTGGCTGAAATCTAATGATTGATCCCTCCGGGATCGAATGGTGTCACCCGCGGGTCGGCGGGAGTGCACGTGCGCGCCCACTGCCGGCGAAAACGTTGGGAGCGCCTAACCCGTTTTAAAACGTAGTTTTGCGCCCAAGTGCCACCCTGCACACGTATATATACAGTGGCAGGGCGGCAAGAGGTTAATAGCAAAAAGTAAAAAATATAGGTTTTTTTTTAATCAAAATTGTCGTCTTTTTTTTTTCTTTTCTTTTGTATAACACAAAAAAGTAAAAAAACGCACAGGTGATCAAATACCACCAAAATAAATCTCAATTCGTGGGAAAAAAATGGCCTGGTCAGGTAGGGGGGTAAATCCTCAGGAGGGCAAGTGATTAACTGAATATTGTATAGTCATGCAATGCTGCACCCAAATGAAATTTACGTCTTTTTTTTTTTTTTCCCCCCACAAATTGAGCTTTTTTGGTGGTATTTGATTGCCTGTACGTTTTTTTTTGCGCTATAAAAAAAAAATGACAATTTTGAGAAAATAAACAATATTTTTGACTTTTTGCCATTAAACATGCTATTAAAAAATCTAAAAAAAAAAATAATCAAATTTCATCATAAATTTAGGCCAAATGGCGGTATATATACTGGGATTTAAAAAAAAATGTTTTATTGTTACTAGTAATGGCGGCAATCAGCGACTCATTTCAGGACTGCGGTGGGCATTCTGACACTAAGGGGAACTGACTTGATGTCACTGACATCCCCAGTGACACCAATACAGTGATCAGTGCTTACAAAAAAAAAGCACTGACACTGTACTAATAGCACTGGGCAGGAAGGGGTTACCATAAGGGGTGATCAAAGGGTTAACTGTGTGCTGTTTTACATAGTGCTGTTTCCGTGTGCTTCACTGTGAGCACACTGCTTTGCATGGCAGTGTGCATGAGCTGACAGGGAGGAGAACTGTTTTGTTTACAAGCAGTTCTCCTCCCCTTCAGAGATGTTCGGCAATCAACGGCTGGGACCCGGTGATTGACAGCTTTGGCCGCGAATGGCTGTGCGGGTAGGGCGTGCGTGCGCCCTACCCAGAAATGCGAAATCATGTATATATACATGATTTTATGCACCCCTGTGCCACCCTGTAGCGGTATTTCTGCTATAGGGCGGTCGGGAAGTGGTAAAAAATGTTTGATCTCGGATTCTGATGATATGTACCAGATTAAACCCCTGATAGTATACATATCTCTTCTGTCTGTTTTTCTCAGAATGGATTAGATATTTTGTTCTTGATGGGGAAACCCAAAACACATGGTAGTTCATTAACATTTTGACTGATAAAGTTAGATTGAAAAATAGATGTGTTTATTATACAAGCATGTAGTTAGATCTTCATGCAGGGAGAGCGTAGTGTTGGATTCAAAAGTAGTGCTCTAACTGGCTTGAAAATCTAATACAATTTATATGTCCTAAGATGGGTGGGAATCTAGTTATCTGAATGCTTTGAAGTTTCATTCTGGTTTCTGGTGTAGTTCATTGAAATGTAAAATGGCCATTCACCCAGGCATTTTACTTCTAGTAGTTCCTTGAGATAGCAATCTTCCCAGCTGGAGGTATAAATAGCATTCTAAAACAAGAAATACTGCTGCTACACAATAAGACAAAATATACATTCAATATATACACTTAATCAAAACTAAGGGCTCATGTACATGGTACAAAACTCTTCTGAATAATGGAAACTGACTGCTGGAAAACGTAGGTTAAAAAAGTCAGTTTAGCCGCATTTGCATACCGCGTTTAGCCGCGTTTATGCACATTTGCGTTTAGAAGCATTTTTAAAATATAACCTCAGGAGACCCTCCCAAATGCCCAGAATGCACTGAAATCTAGTAAATTCACTAAACAAGGCTGCTAAAATACCGCATGAGTTATCTTATGATATGAGGTATCCTACCGCATACTCTTCTAAATGCAAAACGCTTGTAAACGCGGTTAACCGTGTTTACACGCATTTACACTCATTTACAAGTGTTTGGCATTTGAAACGCCAGTAATATTTACTTCTGAATGCAATTTTGCTGCGTTCAAAAAACAACTGTAAACTCAACTCCCTGTAAACGACTGTGTGCATGGACACAGAGGAAAACATTAGGAAGAGTTCAGGGGCTGCTGAAAAAAATGCAGAAAAGCTCCTGAACGTCAGTTTATCAGCTGCAGTGTACATGAGCCCTAAGGCTCCATGCACAGACGTTTTAATAATGCTGGTAACGTTAGCTGTGTAAAGTCACGTAAAAAATGTTATTCAGCAGTTTTTGTTGTATTAGCATTTAGCGGCGTTTTGTCGAGTTTTTTTTAAAGGATTTTTTTTATAACAAAAACTCCTCTGGTTTGCTGCGTTTTACCGCATTTTTCAGTGTTAAAGTGCTTTACAGCTAAAAAAACATAAATAGTCCTTTATTCCTCTTTGTTCTGGGCTTACATGGTTTTGATTGGTGGAAACTGGTGAGTGCTGGTGGTCACAAACTTTAGAGACCTGGAGTCATAGGCTGGCTGTGGGACCATAAGGGAAGATTCAAGGATTGCCTAAACAATTGTTTTGACATTTCTGTAGCATTGACTAATGACTGCATTGTTTTGGTGGTACCATCTGGTAAGGAGGTTGTGTTAGGATGGTGGAGCACTGAAAATAACATATATTTGGAAGGCATTTTCCACATTGTTTTTTCATGATAATGGTCTAGTTGTTGAACATTTTTTTAGTACACTGTTCATGTAAAGTCATGTTATATATAATTATTTAATTTTGTTTGTTTTGTTTGTTTATACAGTGTTATATGTAAAAAAAAATAATGTAGTATTCATAAAGGGATAGCACAACCTATGTTCTGTATTTTTGAATTTTGGTATTCTGACACTTTGGTGTGCAGCTTTCTCTTTATTTTTATCACCAAGCACAGATGTTGTTTTTTCCGTTATTGTTAATATACATAGGACATGCAGACTCATAGCTACAAACAAAACACAAGTAATAGAGTAACCAGAAGAAAGGGAATGAGAACTATAATATCAGGGTTTCCTCACAAACCCTCAGAACAGTAACAGTATATATATAGTGAATTAGTCAGCACACTATAGTTCAATTAACGTGCAGTATATTATCAAATTTTCAACATGAAAATGTTGGTAAAAAGCCATACAGAAAAGATACTATACATAGTTGTAACAACAAAGCAGAAACATTTCAGCAGTAGGGGAGCCTGAGCTAGATGGCAAAAAGTTGAACCTAACTGCTAGACAGTGCATATTAAGATACTGCAAGGTGCAGGAAGTCTCCTGTGCTATATGTGCCAAACAAGTAATACTGAAGAGATAAGCATATATGGTATCTGTTCGATACATACATAGACTATTTATACCAATGTTTTCATGTTGAAAAATATATGTTGATATTATGCAATAATTGAACTATATCTTTCTGGTGTGCTGACTCATTGCTGTGGGGTCTGGGTATGGCCACCATGGCAAAGCTAAGGTGTCAGCTGATATGGAAGCTGCAAAAACGAGCCCCAGTAGCTCTGAAGCAACTGAAGAATCTTGCCTGAAAAAAAGTCTTAATAAAAAGGTTTTGTGTCTCTCAGAGCAGAGATATCTTGTTTGCCTGAGGGATCCGGCATGCTGGGAGTGGGGAGGGGTTACACTGGGCTGTCCTTTTACAGCTTATTTTTTGCCAGTGTCCAAATTTCCTAAAGTTAACCCAGTGTTTCAGAATTCATGTCTGCCGTAATATATGACTAAGAAAAAAAAAAACTACAAAACTT
Source organism: Staurois parvus (assembly GCF_062004578.1). Lineage (NCBI taxonomy): Eukaryota > Metazoa > Chordata > Amphibia > Anura > Ranidae > Staurois > Staurois parvus. The sequence continues at coordinate 693,427 of NW_028318765.1, read as the reverse complement.
CATTAAAAAATTGAGTTTTATAAATGACATGCTACATGTTTGAATTGTAGGTCTATTGGATGCTCTGTAACAGGGATATGATCATTTTCTCAGATTTCTTGCCCATCTGGGCACAATTACATTGCAGCTCAGAATTTGTTGTATACTTGATTAAATGTACTTGTAAATTACAATATACTGTATTTATGCATGACTCACATCATGGTTCAGGCAGGGTTTAAAAAATAAGCATGCATTTTGAAAGGATATCAGCAACACTGCATTTCTTGGCACTTAAGTATACACCATATTTTCTTGAATTAAGTGGTTTTATACCCAACCACTCTTGAAACAGAGTGTGAGCGGGCCTTTTGAAGTTTAACTGAAAGCAAAACTTTTAGATTTTGATAATGGTGAGAGTGTAGAGTCACTGTTGGGTTTTTATTGCGGTCTTTGTGCCGGTTAGGGAGATTTACTCTCTAACTGTTTTGATTACTAATGTTAACGGTAATGAAAGTGTGGGTAAATCCAAAATTTTGGGTTGCTACCAAAACAGGAATAGAGGGATATTTTCAAATAGTCATTTGCTCCTGTGATAACTGTCAATATTTGGATTTCTCTCACCTTGGAAAGATATTCTCCTACTTACTGATGGGTCAGCATTAAAAAATAGATTGAAATCTCTCTAATGAGACAGGTGGTCAAAAAAACTGGCAATGTTTTAACCCTCCCCTACACTTCCCAAAATTAAAAAAAAAACGTTTTCACTTTAAATATTCTTTAAAGTGACACTAAATAATAACCTTGTTCTAAAAAAAAATCCATGTACATCCATTACTTAATGAGCCTGTAATTTTGTATTTTATGAAATAGTTTCTTACTCTGCCTCCTAGTTTTCCTTGAGCTCCCAAATCTTTCCTTTCTTCCTCAGTTCTGTTTGGAATGAGCTGTGCACGTTAGCTGCGGTTATGTGTATTGCTCTATAGTCCATCTTGGGGGCCAGCAAGAGATGGTGGCTACATTCCTACATACACTTGGACCATGAAGAGAGAATGTAGCCAACCTCTAACTAACAGGAAGTTTGATCACAACAGAAAAAAATAAAAAAACAAAAATAAAAATTTGGAGGAGGCTGAGAAAACCTAGAAGGTACTTTTTCTGAGCTAAGAATACTTACCTGAATATAATCTTCTTTTTAACCACTTCAAGTCCGGACACTTTTACCCCCTTCCTGTCCAGGCCAATTTTCAGCTTTCAGTGCTGTCACACTTTGAATGACAGTTGTGCGGTCATGCAACACTGTACCCATATTAATTTGTTAGCATTTTTTGAGACCAATAAAATTTTATTTTGGTGGTATTTATTCACCACTGGGATTTTTTTTTTTTTTTTTTGCTATATAAATGAAAAAGTCCAAAAATTTTGAGAAAAAGTGGCCAAAATTTATTCAGTTATCTTTTTAGTAAGAAAAATCACCCAAATTAGTTTATAACCAAAAATTATAATTTTTAAAAAATCTTTTTTTACATTTTATTTATTTTTTTTGTTTCTACATACTGTCACCCTAGCAGTACAGTGTCACCATAGTGACACTGCACTACTTGTGGGGGGTGATGATTTTTTTTTTTTTGTTTAACACTTATTGCTTTTACACCCATAAAGGCTGTTAAAGCAATCATTTCTCCTTCTCTCTGGCTGCATTCTTGCAGCCATTGAGAAATACTGTTCGAGCTGTGATTGGGCACAGCTTGTCACATGGTAGAAGGTTGTTGTGAATAGCCTTGTACCATGTGACCTCTGTGATCATTCACAGATTTCACACGTAAGCAGTGATGTCAGGAAGTGACATCTTGCTTACCACTCTTCATGTGATCACTGATTGGCCAATCAGTGATCACATGATCGAGACCTCACACAGAGGTCCTGTACAACGATCAGTGTTCCACTGTGTCCGGAGGACACAGCAGGCACCGGATCTCGGTACTGCACGCTCCCAGGGAGTGCACACAAGCAGGGAGCGGGGATGCCGTTTTATAAAATGCCCCTGTACTGCTCCCGTCCAGCCGTTTATTTACTTGGGGCGGACGGGAAGGGGAATCAGGGTTTAGGGGAATCAGGGTTTAGTGCTATCTTAAATACAGGAATGGAAATGTACATTTAGAATTCATTTCCTGCAGAAAAGGTATCCCCACCTTGAAATGCATAGGATTATGTTACTGGCTTATAAAGATATTTTAGTGCAAACCTTAAAGGACAGGAGAAGCTTGCAGTTTACACTTTTGTGGATGTGAAGTGCACATACTAAAGTGACTAAAGGAGACTTCTCCATGACCAAGCTCTTTTTGCTGTAGTTTACAGTATATAGTTACATGGTTGCATGGTTAGTCTGGCTGAAAAAAGACAAAAGTCCACCCAGTTCAACCATTTAAAAAAAAAAGTTATAATCCTTTGCCCACAGTTGATCCAGAGGAAGGCAAAAAACCCAGCAAAGCATGATCCAATTTGCTCCTGCAGGGGAAAAAAAATCCTCCCTGATCCCCCCGGAGGCAATCGGATATTCCCTGGATCAACTTTACCTATAAATGTTAGTAACCAGTTATATTCTGTGTATCCAAGAAAGAATCCAGGCCTTTTTTAAACCAATCCACTGAGCTGGCCTGAACCAACTTTTGAGGGAGTCATTTTCACAGCTCTCACTGTGAATAAACCGTTCCATGTTTGGAGATTAAATGTCTTTTCCTCCAGATGTAAGGAGTGCCCCCTTGTCCTCTGTGATAACCTCAGGGTGAATAGCTGTACACGGAGTTCTGTATATGAACCATTGATGTATTTATACATGTTCATCATATCAAAACATATATTCATTGACTTAAACCCAAAAACCCACAATTATAGTGAAAAAATCAAGACCCAAAGAGATTACCCAAAAATAAAAAATATCAAATATATATAAAAGAACAAAAATAAAATAAAGTCCCAATATGCAAAGTGTCCAAATAATGTGTCCAAACAAAGATCAATTTCTTGATAGGAAGACGCTTCCTACTCCACTGAAGAAGATGCAAATCAATCACAGGTGCTCTTCAAATACCTCAAAAAACAAAATCTCAACATAGTATATTACCTTTTAAATCCCAGAACTAAAGTGCCACACGTGTATCATGCAAAAAAAAAAACACTCCAGTGTCACAGCACTCATGTGAAAAAAAAAAATAAATTAATAAATATCACTGCAAACTATATATAAAGTGCATAATTACCCTAAAACAAACAGATTCCAGCTTGTAATCAACCACATATGTACAGAGTGTCCTTAGATTGGTATCCTCTTGTTCCTCAGGACATATAAAAACGATAAGATCAGCAAGACAGCATCAAACTCCTCATGCCCAGTATACGATCCCCTTTCCGTGTGTAGAGGGTCTCCCGATCACCAGGTAATTCTTCCTTGCTACTCCTATCCAGCGCTATCACTTTGTAGCTCTGGGGGACACCTGAAGTGCACCGTTACTCTCCAGACCTCCAACACATAGGGATTCCAGAATCCAAAATGGCTGCCGCAGCACTTCCGGGAACGTCACGTGCCCTGGACGCGTTACGTCTCTTCCGGACTTTGTCAACAAGGATACGGACATAAGGTTCCAGTTCTTTAAGTACCCACTCCTAACCTGGCGGAAATACCTCAGCGTCCATCTTACAAAGTGGAAAATTGAGATGAATGACTACCAAAGCTGATATACCATGCTAGATAGTCCATAGTACATTTTTTTTTAATGTAAATTTTTAAAAATTTTTTTTTTTTTTTTTTTTTGATTTTTAGTATGTACTTCTAATATTCTTTAATATTTTATAATTTTTGTGAATGATTTTATTATTTGTAGATTTTTGTAATCAATGGCGAAGGGGTGGTGTTATCCCCGACCTTATGGTTATTTAAAATTGTTCTTTCAGTTTCCAAAATGGCTGCAGGTGGTATACTTATCCTTGGGACTGAAGTATGGCTTGAGGATAACTTAGGGATGAGAGCTATGGGGTGGGGATGTAATATTGCTTCCTCTATGGACTATCTAGCATGGTATATCAGCTTTGGTAGTCATTCATCTCAATTTTCCACTTTGTAAGATGGACGCTGAGGTATTTCCGCCAGGTTAGGAGTGGGTACTTAAAGAACTGGAACCTTATGTCCGTATCCTTGTTGACAAAGTCCGGAAGAGACGAAATGCGTCCAGGGCACATGACGTTCCCGGAAGTGCTGCGGCAGCCATTTTGGATTCTGGAATCCCTATGTGTTGGAGGTCTGGAGAGTAACGGTGCACTTCAGGTGTCCTCCAGAGCTACAAAGTGATAGCGCTGGATAGGAGTAGCAAGGGGGAATTACCTGGTGATCGGGAGACCCTCTACACATGGAAAGGGGATCGTATACTGGGCATGAGGAGTTTGATGCTGTCTTGCTGATCTTATCGTTTTTATATGTCCTGAGGAACAAGAGGATACCAATCTAAGGACACTCTGTACATATGTGGTTGATTACAAGCTGGAATCTGTTTGTTTTAGGGTAATTATGCGCTTTATATATAGTTTGCAGTGATATTTATTTATTTTTTTTCACATGAGTGCTGTGACACTGGAGTGTTTTTTTTTTTTGCATGATACACGTGTGGCACTTTAGTTCTGGGATTTAAAAGGTAATATACTATGTTGAGATTTTGTTTTTTGAGGTATTTGAAGAGCACCTGTGATTGATTTGCTTCTTCTTCAGTGGAGTAGGAAGCCTCTTCCTATCAAGAAATTGATCTTTGTTTGGACACTTTGCATATTGGGACTTTATTTTATTTTTGTTCTTTTATATATATTTGATATTTTTTATTTTTGGGTAATCTCTTTGGGTCTTGATTTTTTCACTATAATTGTGGGTTTTTGGGTTTAAGTCAATGAATATATGTTTTATTAGTACTTCAGGGGAAGGATATTGATATGACTTTAAGGGATTTCTGAGGATTTTATATATATAAATATATATATATATATATATATATATATATATATATATATATATATATATATATATATGTGCTGATTTATACTTATTATGTTCATCATATCACCCCTTAATCTCCTCTTCTCAAGAGAGAATAAATTTAGTTCCTCTAATCTTTCCTCATAGCTGAGCTTCTACATTCCTCTTCAGTTTGGTTGCTCTTCTCTGTACTTTCTCCAGTTCCCCAGTTCTTTTTGTGAATTGGTGCCCAAAACTGAACTGCATATTCCAGATGAGGTCTTACTAATGATTTTTACAAGGGTAAAATTATATCTCTCTCTCTGGAGTCTATACCTCTTTTAATACAAGAGAGGATTTTGCTCGCTTTAGAAACCACAGTTTGGCATTTCATGCCATTATTAAGCATGTGATCTACCAGAGCCCCCAGATCCTTCTCCACCATTGATTCCCCCAGTTGTACACCCCCTAGTATGTATGATGCCTGCATATTCTTAGTCCACAAGTGCATCACCTTACATTTATCATCATTAAACCTAATTTGCAACATAGTTGCCCAGTTAAACAGTGCATTGAGGTCAGCTTGTAAGTTGAAGACATCCTGTAAGGACGTAATTCCACTACACAGCTTGGTGTCATCTGCAAAGACTGAAATGGTATTTCTAATCTCAGACCCTATATAGTTTATAAATATATTCAAAAGTAAGGGTCCCAACACTGAACCTTTGTATACACAGAGCTGAAGAAGGTATTTTAATAAATTTGCCTTCTCTTTGTCCCCAGTCACCCACTCTAGATTATTTTGTAAAGGGCCTACATGCTTGGACCGATCTTTTTACTATTGATATATTTGAAGAATTTTTTGGAGTTTGTCCTGCTATCTTTTGCAATCGTTCGTTCGTTGTTCGTTTTCGATTTGTGTGGCCTTTATTTCCTTTTTGCATATTCTGTTATACTCTTTGTAATGTTTAAACGATGATAGGGTTCCTTCATTTTTATATTTAATACAAGCTCTTTTCTTATTATCTATAGCTTTTTAACTTTGTAAGCCACATATAGGCTTGATTTTTAGCCTTTAAACTTGTTGCCCATGGGAATTTATTTTGCAGTGTGTTCACATACAGTCTTTTTGAAGAACTCCTATTTCTGTGTTCATTGATGCCAATATTCCCTCCCATTCTAAGTCTTGGAGAGCATCTCTCAGCTTTGAAAAATTAGCTCTCTTAAAATTGAGCGTTTTTATTTTTCCTGTATGTGCGTTCTGTTTACAGCTAACAATAAATGAAATCATGTTAGAAGTATTTATTTGAAGGAATAAAAAACCGTGAATAAGCCAGGAAATTTTATGTAGAAATAAAGAGAAAGGAAGATTGGGAGTCCCAGATTTAGAAAGATATTATAACTCGGTAATAATGGCAAGAAATTTTGACTGGACATATAATGCAGAGGGGAAAAGCTGGGTTAAAATAGAAAATATAGTAAGTAATACTAAATTAAGTGGAATTGTATGGTTACCTCAACAATACAGAGGATTAGCAGACAGTACAAGTTTGTTCACATTTAATGTTTTCAGAGTTTGGGATGTTTTACACGAACAGATGGGATGGGAATTTAATTAATTGTTAATGTCCACAGAGTTGTTCCCCCCGGGTAAAGAAGGTATCACAGGGAAGTGGATTAGGAAGGAAGATGCACAATTAAGGGATATAATGGTGGGGGAGGAAATAAGATCACTTAAGGAATTGGAAAAAAAGAGAATGGATGAGTGGCGTTATTTTCAGTTGAAACACTTTATAGGAAAGCTTCCAAAGCCTTTAAGAATAAGGGAGGATTGGAATCCTTTTGAGCACTTATTAAGCACACAGGGAGATGGGAAACACAGAACCTCTAAAATATATAAGATTCTCACTGAAATAAATGCAGATATAAGTCCTCCATATATAGAAAAATGGGAAAGATAAATAGGAGTAACAATAGATGCGGAAAAACAGAGGAAAATGTATAGAATAATTCACAGAAATATAAATATGCAGGAGGTAGAAATGAATTATAAGTGTTTGGCAAGATGGTATATCACACCGAGTGTGGCACACAGATTGAGTGGAGATAATTCACCTTTATGTTGGCGTGGAGGTAGAGGCACAATGTATCACATATGGTGGGAGTGTTTTAAAATACAAGAGTATTGGGGGAAAATAGTAAGCTTGTTTCAGAAAATTACAGAGGTTGATATTCTAGCAGACCCAGAGATTTGCCTTTTTCATAGTACTAAGTTTTCAGTTAAAAAATACAAAGAATCTGGTTTATTGTACTATTTGAACGCAGCAAAGGGACTGATACCCAAGTATTGGAGGAGACAGGAGGTACCGAAAATAAAGGACTGGTTGGATAGGGTGGACAAATATGTAAATCAGAGGAACTTCATTTGAATGAAGATACGATGGAGAGTCACCATACAGGATGGAACAAATAGGAGGAATTCAAAAAGTCAAGGCTAGCCTTAGAGGTTATGGAGGATTAACATAGAATAATATGGAAACATATTTTGCTCTTTTATAGGGATTACAATCTCCAGAAATGAACAGGAAAATGCAGAGCAGAAGGGGGTCAGGGATTGGGGGGGGGGGCGTGGTATATAGGGAGGAGGGGGGGGGGAAGGGATGAAACAAAGGTTTTGATAACATGTGAAGGTTTTAATGAGTATGTTTGTATAACTTGTTTATCTGAAAAATTATTTAAAAAAAAATAAAATTAAAAAACAAATGTCGTCATAAATTTAGGCCAAAATGTATTCTGCGACATGTCTTTGATAAAAAAAAACCCCAATATGTGTAAATTAATTGCTTTACGTGAAAGTTATAGCATTTACAAATGGTAGTATAGATAATGGATTATTTTTTTAATACTAATAATGGCGGTCTTATAGCAGGACTGCGGCAGACATTCTGACAGTGGGCGGAAACTGACTTTGGGTCACTGACATCCCCAGTGACACCAAAATGGTGATCAGTGCTAAAAAAGAACACTGAAACTGTACTAATGGCACTGGGGAGGAAGGGGTTAGCATTTGGGGTCGATCAAAGGGTTAACTGTGATGGGAGTGTTTTACTAGGGGGTGGGGGGTGTGTGCTTCACTGTAAGAACACTGCTCGGGATGGCTGTGCTCATCCATCCCGAGCAGTGTGCCCAAACTGACAAATCCAACACAGCACAACACTTTTCTCCTGCGCTGGGAATGGACTCGGTGGAACCAGTAAGGATGTTCTGAAACATGCACTGCTTGCTGCCCTCAACAGACCGGGGTGGCTCTGAAGAAGAGGTTGTGGCCTCGAAACGCGTTAGCCAGTTGGTCATCCAGGGTTCCATCGTATGGACTCAGATGCTGCTTGGATATATTATCTTGTTCGGTGTGATATGCCTGTGTTTTTATGTTCATTGTGAGTATACTTACCTTGTTTTTTCAATAAATATTTTAAACGATAATGCACTAGGTCGGTGCGCCCTTTTTGTTTTTCTATTTGCATTCAGTGCCCAAACTGACAGGGAGGAGGGCTACATTGTAAACAATACAGCCCTCCTCCCTGTCGGTGATTGCCGGTAATCACCGGCCGGGACCCGGTGATTGACACCCGAAGCCGCGATTGGCGGCGCGGATAGGGTGGTAATACGCCTCGCATGCGCCCCCTACCCGGAAATGCAGGATCACGTATATATACATGATCCTGCACATAGGGGCCACCCTGCAGCAGTAAAAGTACTGTGGGCAGTTCCCAAGCGGTTAAACAGTACATCCCCAGTAAACGTTCCAAATATGGGGAACTTTAGTTCTACAAGGTATGTGACAGGACCACAGGATATACATATAACTTCCAAATTTATGAGGGAAAGGACAGTCAGCTAATGCCCATGGAAGCCCTACCTATATGGCGTCTGGTGGAAAAATTGTTTGGAAACTCATCTAACCAAAATTAATCAAACAAGTCCTTCACATAATCACATTGGTGTGAGTACACACATGCCAACTCAAAAAAGAAAATCTTAAACTCCAGAACTGATGAGAAAATAAAGTATATACTGTATCTGGTTATTCACTTGAATACCATTTCAGACACTCTGGCCTTGATTCACTAAGATGTGAGTGTACTAGCAGAGACTGACCATTCAGGCAGACTCAGGTCAATCAATCAGTCGTCTGACCAGCGTCTAGCAAGCTCATTAACGAGCGTCTACTGACTACTTTGCTATTAGTAAATGTGGTATCCCGTCTGGCACATTTTTAGGTGCAATACCGGATATGTTAATAAAGCGCGGGCTTTATTAATATTGGCGTTTTTCTGATAGCAAAAGAGAATCCTTAGAACGTAATAAATAGTACACCTGTATTAGAATTTCCTATTTTTTTTATTTTATTTTTTTGCTGTTTCTCCAAAATGATCAGGAAACTAATGCATTTACTAATGAATGTCATACATTCTGTATTCAAATGTTGAACATTTTCACACTTATATCTCAAATAATTTATATACTTCTAATTTCCCAATATAATTATATATCTTCATTCTCTTTAATCACGTAACCATTCTATGTTAAAGACAAGTGCAGCGCTATAAATGCATGTGATCAATAATGAACGCATGTAAAAACCAAAAAGTGCAAAGAATTGCAACAATGATGTAATATTGTAAATGGTGCTAAAATAAGTTCATAGAATCATTCCTGAATAATGGAATGTCCTTCGTGTGAGAGTACCAACTCAGAGAGTGCCTATGAATGGCACGTGTGGTCTCTCCGTGACGGACAGTAGTGCATGAACTCGTGAAATGTAAACCACCCTTGGGACTGGTCTACACTCACCAGAACAAAAGTATTAATGTGCATGGGTTATACACATCACACATCTGGGGGTGCAGCGGTATGCTGGCAGCTATGAGTTAGCCATCCAGCTCAATCCATCCATCAGGGTGGGTGCCCAAATGGTCCTGGGGAGGAATTAGCTCAGCCACAGGAGCCAGAAAGGTGCTCAATAGTGTAGTACACTGTCGCAAGGGTGGATGACCTTTCACGAGTTCATGCACTACTGTTCGTGGTTATATTTATCTTGTGTAATACCATTTTAGTAGTCTATATAATTTGACCAGCGCTCGCTCTATCATTTTTAAACAATGTAACTATTCTACATTATAGCTCAAACTGTGTCTCCCACAGTGGTTTAGTGGTTAGAGCTCAGAACTTACAGCACTTGGGTCATAGGTTCTAATCCCAGTCATGGCTACATCCTAAAAAATGGAGATCAATTTTCTGGGTTGTGTCAGTGCCAGGAATATTGATCAATCAATTATGATTTTGCCTAATGACTAGAAAGTGGATGAATGTTACCTATGTATTGTTCTTCTGCCAGTTAGGAAATGTGCAAGTTTCATGCCGTGTATATTTCATTGTAACATTTTTCTCTTTTAAATCTGACTCCTTATACAACTTGACCCCCTCCCCCACCCCGTCATCACCTGTCCCATATGCAAATCTATGGATCACCGCCCCACTCTTTATCTATTTACTGATCAAGTGAATGTGTCTCATTTTCTATCAGCTACAGCTCAGATCTCACATTATTATACGATTGCTGATTGTATCTCACCACTAGTCTGATTGAATTCACAATTCCTGGTCAGTCCTGTTCCCTGACCTCTAATAACCTTTAGGGCCAGTTCACACTACATGTGTTTCAGTTGCTTTTTCGGCATCACAAACGCACAGAAAGAAGGTTATGTGGTTGTCAATGTCATAGTTCACATCAGCGCTTGCATTTTCAGTGCATTGCAGGTGCTGTAAACAAAGCTGACCACGCTGCATTGTTTCTGCACAGAACTGTACTGGAACACATTGAAACGTCCTTGAATGTACTAAAACGCACATGTCCCTAACTACATTGAATACAAAGAAAATAGAAAAAAATAAGTGGAAGGGATACAAAAATGCAATGTAAACATGTCCAAAACGCATCCAAAATGTACTGGAACACACTAAACATGCATGCCAAAAGGGCATGAAAAAAACCCATCAGGAACACATTTAGACTGTTTCTATAGTGTGAACCGGCCCTTAGGACTTGTTCACACCATTGGTGGTGCAGAAACGCATGCAAGAACACACATTTTCCAGCACAGCAAAGAAATGCAATGCCCTATGTAGATGTGCGCAGGTACCATGATGAAAACGTTGTTGCACCTACACACTCCTATTAAAAACAGCCCCATTCACAGCCACAAATACGCATGGCACCACACTACTGTGCGGTTAGGTGCGACACACTTGGAAAATAACATAAAAATAAGCCAACATGGCTAAAACATATCTTGAAAATATGGGGACTCTGATATCCGGCGACAGTCCGCTCACGAACGAGAAGCAATTCTGCACCCCTAAAACCAACATAGAGGAAAGGGATGGTCAAATTGCTGTGCTGCTTCCAAACCACCTCAGGCATGCCAGGGTCATTATGCAGGTCCTCGATGCCAATTCTTGCCTGCGGCCACAAAATATCCACTGGCCACAAGTGAAGGTGAGTGGAGGACGTGAAGGTGGATTTCTACCAGCTTCAACCGCAAGCAGTACCACTCCTGAAAAATGAGAGCAAATAATCATTGACACGTCATGACAGTCAATTCTCAGTGCAGGCTATCTAGAGTGTCTTTCCTTTTTAACCATTTCAAGAGTTCAAGGAAACATTCTTGGAGCATCTACTGTGTTTGGAAAGGCCCAAGGTCCCCCCCTCCCCCAGGCACACTAATGCTTATGCAGGCCATAGACGGGGAGAAAAACGGCCGATTTTCCTTTTAAAAAATGAAAAATCGGTTGTTCAAGCGGCCGACGTTACCAGCAATGGTAAAAAAAATCGGCCGATTTTCATCCCGTCTACAGCCAGCAAAAAGTGTCCCTGCAGAGAGCTCCGCTATTTCTTTGACAGTTCTTTGACATTTATAGCGGTTGCAACAATGTATTTGTATCCATTTAGGATACAGATGTTTTTATTCGGAAACAAATAGATACAATGTTGCAACTGCTGTAAATGTCAAAGAACTGTCAAAGAAATAGCGGAGCTCTCTGCAGGGACACTTTTTGCCATACTGGAATTCCTCTCATTTTTCATCCTTCTTCTTCCTCTTCTTCTTCTTCTTCTTCTTCATCATCCTCTTCTTCTTCTTCATCATCATCCTCCTCTTCTTCATCATCATCATCCTCTTCTTCATCATCCTCCTCTTCTTCTTCATCATCATCATCCTCCTCTTCTTCTTCATCATCATCCTCTTCTTCATCATCCTCTTCTTCATTATCATCATCCTCTTCTTCTTCTTCATCCTCATCTTCTTCTTCACCATCATCCTCTTCTTCTTCTTCATCATCATCCTCTTCTTCATCATCATCATCCTCTTCTTCTTCTTCTTCATCCTCTTCTTCTTTTTCTTCTTTTTGTCTTCCTCTTGCAGGTCACTGCTCATGTGCAGATTTTTTATCAGTAAAAAATCGGCCGATTTGCCCAACATTGTCGGGAAAATTGGCCGATCGGCAAATTTGGCCGTTTTTTTTTCCAACTTTACCGAAAAAAAAAATCTGCCAAAATACCGAAAAATGGCCGAACAAATAGCCCACTAACGATCCGAAAATCGGCCGATTTTATTTTCGGCCGAAAAATCGGCCGATTTTCGACCTATCTATGGCCTGCATGAGATAGGGTGTGGCCCTAGGGTCAATGTGTGTTTAGAATACTTCCAAAATGCACATACAAAAACACTACATCCAAATGCATGTTGCATTTCTATAGCATGTTAAACAGAAGAAAAATGCACTTACATAATGTTAACATGCGCAAGTAAAAATAGACAAAATCCACATCCTTTTATTCTGGCTTCACATACATGCATTGTGGTCTAACACCGCACTCCTGGGCAAATCACATGCCATTTGTGTGCGTTGCAATTAGAGACAAACATTTTGCACACCTCAAATTGCACCGCATCCGGGCCAAAAATGTGCAGTTTTTTTTCAGGGTATGCACATTGGTGTGAATAGGCATGCGATCCAATTTGGCAAATCGCAATATGCTTTGTGTACCAATTTTGGTGTGTTGGTAACTTCACCTAGAAAGCCGCAGCAGGTAGCATGAAGGGGTTGCGGTTGTGATGCGGTGCAGAGCTTGCACAGAAAACACTGCAAATTTCACATCGCATCTATGTGAAACCAGAATGTGCCAATATGTGGCTTAACAAAGCACAGTGGTCAGTGCAGATTATTTTCAATCCATGTTTTTTTACACTTTTCATTCACTGGTTTAACTCAGGTGATCGTTAATCACAATTATCTCCGGAGATCACACGCAGCCCCTCAACCATCTACACATATCTCTGGAAATCTATACAGATCTCCTTGAAAAAAGTCTCCTCTCTTCTTCGGAAAACAATTGTCCTCCACCTCATAAACAGGGCGACAGAGAAGACTTCTCCTTGATAACTAAAATCAGATGAATTATCTGTGCTTAATAAACCTACACCAATACTGCAAATGCATTGTACTGTCGAAGGCATTGCACACTAGAAATGTCAAACGCGTTAGTGTGTACAGTGCATGAGTGTAAAATGCTTTAGTGCACACTGCAGTGTACAACGCATTGCACACTGTAATACACTGTACAATGTAATACCGTGTACACCCACAGATTGTAGACTGTAATACACTGTACACTGTCATGCAGGATAGAGCTACGCATTGCACACTGTGATACCGTGTACACCAACACATTATAGAATGTAATGCATTATACGCAGTATACATGTCCAGATATTCAAAGATTAGCCATGAAGGCCTAGCTGGTTTCCTATTTGGCGACCGCAGATAGCCGAATAACGCTACACTGCATCCAGGCAGCTCTGGGAGGGCGTCATATGACATCCTGGCAGAACGCGCTCTCCGTGATTGCTGTGTCCTAAGGACACAGCTGATCACGTCATATGGTAAAAGCCAATCACAGCGGCTTTTTACCATGTGATCAGCCACGTCCAATGACACGCTGATCACAGGGAAATGCATTTGCCGGGTCTTGGCTGCACTTTCATCACGCTGTCAGAATGTTTGGAAAGTACTGCCAAGAACCAGCAGTTATCAGAGCAGGGGTCAGCACCGATGATCAGTGCCCACCAGTGCCACCCAACAGTTCCGCCCACCTGTGGCCAGCAGTGCCACCCACCAGTGCTGCCTCATCAACGCACATCAGTGTTGCTAAATTACCAGTTATAATATAAACAGACTTTTATTCATTATGAGCTATTTTGTTGTTTATCGAGCAAAAAGTAAAACACAGCAGCAAGTCAATACCACCCAAAGAAAGCTCTATTTGTGTGAAAAAAATGATCTAAATTTAAGATGGGTACAATGTGACATGACCGCACAATTGTCATTCAAAGGGTAACAGTGCAGAAAGATGAAAATTGGCCAGGACAGGAAGGGGGTATGAGTACCCAGTAGGCAAGTGGTTAATATAATTGACCCATCAATACCCAGGAGCTAATGTACAGATAAGTAGCATGTGCACCAAGTGAGATTCTGCTAGGCCCCACCCAAAAAATTGCAATTACCTGTCCCTCACATGTTATAAACATATTTGCAATGGCCACACTTACTTTACATATAAGGATCATCTCCTCAGTTGAAAACTGTGCTCTCGCCATGTCCAAATGCCACTAGAGTTCTCAAAATATACGACACACAGCAAACCGCCAACCACTCCTCATCCACTGACACTCCCCACAACCACTTCCGGGTGCGCGCGCACGTGATGACGGACTTCTGGGAGGACAGCCGCTCGTGCGCCATGGGGTACACCTGTTTGGCGCTTATTCGTATGCGATCACGCAATTTTGTACCCTATCGCGCATTTGTATGCGCGGCTATGATAGCTTTCGTGAATGTGTGTTACTTAGTGATTTGTTTAACCTTGGCTAATATATATTGGTTTCCAAAGGCCAAAAATCAACACAGTGTGGACTATTTTATAACTGTAAATCGAATTGTAGAACACCTGTAGCTGGCTGCACAGTGAATGTGACGTATTCATTGGTACATAATATTGTGGTGCAAACTGGTTCTTTTTATTTTGTTTTGTTTTTGAAAAAGCCAGTTTGCACCCACTTGCATATTCACACTCTTATATAATCTACTCAAATGTAGCTTGTAAGTATACAAAGTAACTATTAAGGTTGGTCATATATTGAACCTAAAATAAACACAAAAACAGTCCAACATTTATTAATCAAATATATCTTCATTTATTTGGTCAGCAGGAACAAGTAGGTATAGTCAATATCTTGGCGAGTCACAAAAAGAATAGCATTGATGTGGCGAAAATAAAACACTCCTGCTCATAAGAGCTTACAATCTAAAGATACTTCTAGTGAACTGTGTGTGCTCAGGTTATAGCAGGAAACAAAGGGGAAGATGAATCAAGTAACATTTTCGTGCACATAAGATTTACTTACACAATCACTTAGTATGAATATCCATTCACAAAAAAAGTCTACAGATCAAAATATCAAGAAAACAAAGCATGTGAAAAAAAACCCCTCCCACCTCTACAAATCCCCTACACATACATTTGTCAGCAGGTTTGTCAGAAAAATGCATTGGAGTCTAAATAAGCAAGCAAAATTAAAACAAGAGCAGATTTTAAACAAAACGATTGACATGTGTGAGGCTTTCAATGCAAAGAGAAAAAACAATCATTGTGCAATAACACACAAACACACTTTACAAGGCCAAAAATATGCAAACATTTCCAGCCCACTTCCAAACACAGCCTGAGTGGTGTCTGGGGCAATTCAGCACAAAATCTCTTCTTCCCCCAAACCACACCATGCAAGGACTTAGTCACAAACCACACGGCCTAGTAACAGGCCAAATCACTCCCTACTGCACGTCTTTATATAAGCTAGGTTGTATTTGGAGCACGCCAAACAAGGCCCCACACCCAATGAAGCCACACCCACCACTGACCTTAAGTTGGTCAGTGAAAGTGTTTTCACCTGATGAATCCGCTTCCTACCTGCATTAACCCTTGGTATACAGGCCCCACAAATCAGAAAGATATATACAGTGAAATGTACGTGTGCAGCATACAACAGAGCATTGAGCAGGGATGTGAAAGAGAACCCCAATTGGAACCTTTATTGCTACTATGGTCACAACTCCCTCCAGATTCTCCCATGAGTTAAGACAGTCACATGACCACATCTTGTATGCAATACTGAAAATGACAAATCGATTTGACTAGTATGGTGAATTTCCCATCAATTGGCGAAACACTCCAGAAATCAAACATCACCAAACATTACACTCTGGGAAAAGCTCATGTGCAGATTTTTTATCTGTTAAAAGATCAGCCAATTTGCCGATCATTGCAGCTAAAATCGGCCGATCTGCAAAATCGGCCAATTTTTATCCAAATTTACCAATTAAAAAAAGTTGCAAAATCCCCAAAAATGGCTGACCAATTAACCCACTAACGGGCCGAAAATCAGCCGATTTTTTTTGCGGACGATTTTAGACCCATGTAAAGCAGGCCATAGATGGGTCTAAAATCGGCCGATTTTTCTGCCGAAAAAAAAATCGAACGATTTTCGGGCCGTTAGTGGGTTAATTGGTCAGCTGTTTTTCGGGATTTTGGCACATTTTTTTTATCAGTAAATTTGGAACAAAAAATTTTCAACTTTACTGGTAAACAAAATATGCTAAAATCCCAAAAAATGGCCGACCAATTATCCCAATAACGGAAGAGGCCCTTGTCCCCATTAACATGGGGACAAGGTGCTTTGGGGGGGAGCCCCCCTTCCCCAAAGCACCCCCCCATGTTGAGGGCATGTGGCCTGGTATAGTTCAGGAGGGGGGGGCGCTCGCTCGTCCCCCCCCCCTTTCCTGACCTGCCGGGCTGCATGCTCGGATAAGGGTCTGGTATGGATTTTGGGGGGATCCCCAAGCTGTTTTTTTTTATTTCAGCGTGGAGTTCCCCCTTAATATCCATACCAGATCCGAAGGGCTTGGTACGGATGTGAGGGGGGACCCCACGCTTTTTTTTTTTTTGTACATTCAGCTGTCAGTGGGGAACCCCGCTGACAGTTGAAACATTAACACATGGCTGTCGCTCCTACAATCCCGCATGAGTTATGTTATCAACTCATGCAGCATTTTAGTAGCGAAAACCAATGCAGCGCTCATGTTTCAGCTGTCGGCGGAGTTCCCCACTGACAGTTGATGTAAAAGTATTGCAGGGAATTATAAACAATTTGTAAAAAACCCGGCGTGGGGTCCCCCCTCTCATCCATAATAAGCCCTTCGGGTCTCGTATGGATGTTAAGGGGTAACTCCACGCTGAAATTAAATAAAAAACAGCATGGGGTACCCCCCAAAATCCATAACAGATACTTATCTGAGCATGCAGCCCAGCAGGTCAGGAAAGGGGGGGGGACAAGCGAGCGCCTCCCCCCCTCCTGAACCATACCAGGCCACATGCCCATACCAAATTATTCAAACATTTGTAAACAGACCAATTAACTGAAATGGTTTGGCATTTGTACCCCAAATATGACGTTCCCTGAGGCATTGGTAAACCGATGTACGCCTGTATTAGTATTGCAATCCTTTGTATTGGGATACATAGAACCAACATACATCTGAATTGGCAACATAGCACAACATTTGTGTCACATTGGAGATATCTGGTAGTTATACTGACCTTGCCCAGGGACCTAAGATTGATTCACAGCACAGAAATACAGGCAGGATTAGCAATGTTGCTCCGTGGATTAGTGGTTAGCACTACTGCTTCACAACTCTAGGGTTGTCGGTTTGAATCCCAACCCCGGTGAGGAAGTAGCATAATCTCCGTGTGTCGCTGTCTTCAAATAGATGTTCTGGCAACATCTTTGCTTTCTGTCTAAATGATCCCTAAAATGTGAATTAGAATGAGGCCTTGTCTGTTGAAACACCTTCAAAGCTGCACCTTATGTGAATGTCATACAATGGGATAAGAGCCTGGAGCACTAATAGATTTGATAATGATGGTTTACACTCCATCCACTTTTGTGAAGGATTTGGCAAGCAAAGAGCTGACAGAGAGAGAGAAAGTCTGCAAAGTCGCACCCTATTGTATGCTATTAGAGCGACCACATGGGTGTGTTTCAAACATTGATTTCTATAGTACATATAGTATATGTATATAGTATGTAGTATATAGTAGTACATGTACTACTTTAGTGGCAATTTGCATAGAGATCTGTGTCAGATGTCTTGAAAATTGCATTGAAATGGTCAATTTTACTGTAAGTCGCAGGATTTGTAAATCAGCTTTGCCCAGAGTGTAATGTTTGGTGAAGTTTGATTTCTGGAGTGTTTTGCCAATTGATGGGAAATTCACCATACTAGTCAAATCGATTTGCCATTTTCAGTATTGCATACAAGATGTGGTCATGTGACTGTCTTAACTCATGCGAGAATCTGGAGGGAATTGTGACCATAGTAGCAATAAAGGTTCCAATTGGGGTTCCCTTTCACATCCCTGCTCAATGTTCTGTTGTATGCTGCACACGTACATTTCACTGTATATTTCTTTCTGATTTGTGGGGCCTGTATACCAAGGGTTAATGCAGGTAGGAAGCGGATTCATCAGGTGAAAACACTTTCACTGACCAACTTAAGGTCAGT
Source organism: Staurois parvus (assembly GCF_062004578.1). Lineage (NCBI taxonomy): Eukaryota > Metazoa > Chordata > Amphibia > Anura > Ranidae > Staurois > Staurois parvus. The sequence goes on along the minus strand of NW_028318765.1, from coordinate 674,709 downwards.
GGTGGGTGTGGCTTCATTGGGTGTGGGGCCTTGTTTGGCACGCTCCAAATACAACCTAGCTTATATAAAGACGTGCAGTAGTGAGTAATTTGGCCTGTTACTAGGCCGGGTGGTTTGGGGGAAGAAGAGATTTTGTGCTGAATTGCCCCAGACACCACTCAGGCTGTGTTTGGAAGTGGGCTGGAAATGTTTGCATATTTTTGGCCTTGTAAAGTGTGTTTGTGTGTTATTGCACAATGATTGTGTTTTTTCTCTTTGAATTGAAAGCCTCACACATGTCAATCGTTTTGTTTAAAATCTGCTCTTGTTTTAATTTTGCTTGCTTATTTAGACTCCAATGCATTTTTCTGACAAACTTGCTGACAAATGTATGTGTAGGGGATTTGTAGAGGTGGGAGGGGTTTTTTTCACATGCTTTGTTTTCTTGATATTTTGATCTGTAGACTTTTTTTTGTGAATGGATCTTCATACTAAGTGATTGTGTAAGTAAATCTTATGTGCACGAAAATGTTACTTGATTCATCTTCCCCTTTGTTTCCTGCTATAACCTGTGCACACACAGTTCACTAGAAGTATCTTTAGATTGTAAGCTCTTATGAGCAGGAGTGTTTTATTTTTGCCACGTGAATCCTATTTTTGTGACTCACCAAGATATTGACTGTACCTACTTGTTCCTGCTGACCAAATAAATGAAGATATATTTGATCAATAAATGTTTGACCGATGTTTTTGTGTTTATTTTATGTTCAATATATGAACAACCTTAATAGTTACTTTGTATACTTATATAATCTGCTCAAATGTAGCTTGTAAGAGTGTGAATATGCAAGTGTGTGCAAACTGGCTTTTTCAAAACCAAAAAAAAAAAAAAACCCACTTGCACCACAATATTGTTATGCACTAATGAATGTCACATTCACTGTGCAGCCAGCTACAGGTTTTCTACAATTTGATTTACAGTAATAAAATAGTCCACACTTTGTTGATTTTTGGCCTTTGGCAACAAATATTAGCCAAGGTTAAAAAAAACAAATCAATAAGAAACACACATTTGCGAAAGCTATCATAGCCGTGCATAGAAATGCGCAATTGCAAACAAATAAGCACCAAACAGGTGTCCGCATGGCGCATGAACGGCTATCCTGGAAGTCCGTCATCACGTGCGTGCGCACCCGGAAGTGGTTGTGGGGAGTGTAAGTGGATGAGAAGTGGTTGGAGGTTTTGTGTTGGTTGAAAATTTTGATAACTTTATTGGCATTTGGACATGGCGAGAGCACAGTTCTCAACTGAGGAGATGATCCTTATATGTAAAGTAAGTGTGGCCATTGAAAATATGTTAACATGTGAGGTACAGGTAATTGCAATTTTGTGGGTGGGGCCTAGCAGAATCTCACTTGGTGCACATGCTACTTATCTGTACATTAGCTCCTGGGTATTGATGGGTCAATGATATTAACCACTTGCCTACTGGGTACTCCTACCCCCTTCCTGTCCTGGCCAATTTTCATCTTTCTGCACTGTTACACTTTGAATGACAATTGTGCGGTCATGCCACATTGTACCCATGTTAAATTTGTATCAGTTTTTTCAGACAAATAGAGCTTTCTTTGGGTGGTATTGACTTGCTGCTGTGAGTTTTACTTTTTGCTCGATAAACCACAAAATAGCTCATAATGAATAAAAGTCTGTTTATATTATAACATTTGGTAAACTGGTAATTTAGCAACACTGATGTGCGTTGATGAGGCAGCACTGGTGGGTGGCACTGCTGGCCACAGGTGGGCGGAACTGTTGGGTGGCACTGGTGGGCACTGATCATCGGGGCCGACCCCTGCTTTGATAACTGCTGGTTCTCGGCAGTACTTTCCACACATTATGACAGCGTGATGAAAGTGCAGCCAAGACCCGGCAAATGCATTTCCCGGTGATCAGCGTGTCATTGGACATGGCTGATCACATGGTAAAAAGCCACTGTGATTGGCCTTTACCACATCACGTGATCAGCTGTGTCCTTAGGACACAGCAATCACGGAGAGCGCGTTCTGCCAGGATGTCATATGACGCCCTCCCAGAGCGGTCGCCAAATAGGTAACCAGCTAGGCCTTCATGGCTAATCTTTGAATATCTGGACATGTATACTGCGTATAATGCATTACATTCTACAATGTGTTGGTGTACATGGTATTACAGTGTGCAATGCGTTGCTGGATTCTGCATGACAGTGGACAGCGTATCACAGTGTGCAATGCGTAGCTCCAGCCTGCATGACAGTGTACAGTGCATTACAGTCTACAATGTGTGGGTGTACACGGTATCACAGTGTGCAATGCGTTGCTCCATCCTGCATGACAGTGTACAGTGCATTACAGTCTACAATGTGTGGGTGTACACGGTATTACATTGTACAGTGTATTACAGTGTGCAATGCGTTGTACAGTGCAGTGTGCACTAAAGCATTTTACACTCATGCACTGTACACACTAACGCATTTGACATTTCTAGTGTGCAATGCGTTAGTGTGCAATGCCTTGGACAGTACAATGCATTTGCAGTATTGGTGTATGTTTATTAAGCACAGATAATCTGATTTTAGTTATCAAGGAGAAGTCTTCTCTGTCCCCCTGTTTATGAGGTGGAGGACAATTGTTTTCCGAAGAGGAGAGGAGACATTTTTTCAAGGAGATCTGTATAGATTTCCAGAGATATGTGTAGATGGTTGAGGGGCTGCATGTGATCTCCGGAGATAATTGTGATTAACGATCACCTGAGTTAAACCAGTGAATGAAAAGTGTAAAAAACATGGATTGAAAATAATCTGCACTGACCACTGTGCTTTGTCAAGCCACATATTGGCACATTCTGGTTTCACACAGATGCGATGTGAAATTTGCAGTGTTTTCTGTGCAAGCGCTGCACCGCATCACAACCGCAACCCCTTCATGCCACCTGCTGCGGCTTTCTAGGTGAAGTTACCAACACACCAATATTGGTACACAAAGCGTATTGCGATTTGCCAAATTGGATGGCATGCCTATTCACACCCATGTGCATACCCTGAAAAAGGTCCTGCACATTTTTGGCCCGGATGCGGTGCAATTTGAGGTGTGCAAAATGTTTGTCTCTAATTGCAACGCACACAAATTGCATGTGATTTGCCCAGGAGTGCGGTGTTAGACCACAATGCATGTATGTGAAGCCAGAATAAAAGCATGTGGATTTTGTCTATTTTTACTTGCGCATGTTAACATTATGTAAGTGCATTTTTCTTCTGTTTAACATGCTATAGAAATGCAACATGCATTTGGATGTAGTGTTTTTGTATGTGCATTTTGGAAGTATTCTAAACACACATTGACCCTAGGGCCACACCATATCTTATGCAGGCCATAGATGGGTCGAAAATCGGCCGATTTTTCGGCCGAAAATAAAATCGGCCGATTTTCGGATCGTTAGTGGGCTATTTGTTCGGCCGTTTTTCGGTATTTTGGCAGATTTTTTTTTTCGGTAAAGTTGGAAAAAAACGGCCGAATTTGTCGATCGGCCGATTTTCGCGGCAATGATGGGCAAATCGGCCGATTTTTTACTGATAAAAAATCTGCACATGAGCAGTGACCTGCAAGAGGAAGACAAAAAGAAGAAAAAGAAGAAGAGGATGAAGAAGAAGATGATGAAGAAGAGGATGATGATGAAGAGGATGATGATGATGATGATGAAGAAGAAGATGATGAAGAGGAAGAAGAGGATGATGATGAAGAAGAGGATGATGATGATGAAGAAGAAGCGGATGATGATGCAGAGGATGATGATGATGATGAAGAAGAAGACGATGAAGAAGAGGATGATGATGAAGAAGATGATGAAGAAGAAGAAGAGGATGATGATGATGAAGAAGAAGAAGAAGAAGAAGAAGAAGAGGATGATGGTGAAGAAGAAGATGAGGATGAAGAAGAAGAAGAAGAGGATGATGATGATGAAGAAGAGGATGATGATGATGAAGAAGAGGATGATGATGATGAAGAAGAAGATGATGAAGAGGAAGAAGAGGATGATGAAGAAGAGGATGATGATGAAGAAGAAGTAGAAGAGGATGATGATGAAGAAGAAGAAGAAGAAGAAGAGGAAGAAGAAGGATGAAAAATGAGAGGAATTCCAGTATGGCAAAAAGTGTCCCTGCAGAGCGCTCCGCTATTTCTTTGACAGTTCCTTGACATTTACAGCGGTTGCAACATTGTATCTATTTGTTTCCGAATAAAAACATCTGTATCCGAAATGGATACAAATACATTGTTGCAACCGCTATAAATGTCAAAGAACTGTCAAAGAAATAGCGGAGCTCTCTGCAGGGACACTTTTTGCCGGCTGTAGATGGGATGAAAATCGGCCGATTTTTTTTTTTTACCATTGCTAGTAACATCGGCTGCTTGAACAACCGATTTTTCATTTTTTAAAAGAAAAATCGGCTGTTTTTCTCCCCGTCTATGGCCTGCATAAGCATTAGTGTGCCTGGGGGAGGGGGGGACCTTTGGCCTTTCCAAACACAGTAGATGCTCCAAGAATGTTTCCTTGAACTCTTGAAATGGTTAAAAAGGAAAGACACTCTAGATAGCCTGCACTGAGAATTGACTGTCATGATGACGTGTCAATGATTATTTGCTCTAATTTTTCAGGAGTGGTACTGCTTGCGGTTGAAGCTGGTAGAAATCCACCTTCACGTCCTCCACTCACCTTCACTTGTGGCCAGTGGATATTTTGTGGCCGCAGGCAAGAACTGGCATCGAGGACCTGCATAATGACCCTGGCATGCCAGAGGTGGTTTGGAAGCAGCACAGCAATTTGACCATCCCTTTCCTCTATGTTGGTTTTAGGGGTGCAGAATTGCTTCTCGTTCGTGAGCGGACTGTCGCCGGATATCAGAGTCCCCATATTTTCAAGATATGTTTTAGCCATGTTGGCTTATTTTTATGTTATTTTCCAAGTGTGTCGCACCTAACCGCACAGTAGTGTGGTGCCATGCGTATTTGTGGCTGTGAATGGGGCTGTTTTTAATAGACGTGTGTAGGTGCAACAACGTTTTCATCATGGTACCTGCGCACATCTACATAGGGCATTGCATTTCTTTGCTGTGCTGGAAAATGTGTGTTCTTGCATGCGTTTCTGCACCACCAATGGTGTGAACAAGTCCTAAGGGCCGGTTCACACTATAGAAACAGTCTAGATGTGTTCCTGATGGGTTTTTTTCATGCCCTTTTGGCATGCATGTTTAGTGTGTTCCAGTACATTTTGGATGCGTTTTGGACATGTTTACATTGCATTTTTGTATCCCTTCCACTTATTTTTTTCTATTTTCTTTGTATTCAATGTAGTTAGGGACATGTGCGTTTTAGTACATTCAAGGACGTTTCAATGTGTTCCAGTACAGTTCTGTGCAGAAACAATGCAGCGTGGTCAACTTTGTTTACAGCACCTGCAATGCATTGAAAATGCAAGCGCTGATGTGAACTATGACATTGACAACCATATAACCTTCTTTCTGTGCGTTTGTGATGCTGAAAAAGCAACTGAAACACATGTAGTGTGAACTGGCCCTAAAGGTTATTAGAGGTCAGGGAACAGGACTGACCAGGAATTGTGAATTCAATCAGACTAGTGGTGAAATACAATCAGCAATTGTATAATAATGTGAGATCTGAGCTGTAGCTGATAGAAAATGAGACACATTCACTTGATCAGTAAATAGATAGTTAAAGAGTGGGGCGGTGATCCATAGATTTGCATATGGGACTGGTGATGATGGGGTGGGGGTGGGGGTCAAGTTGTATAAGGAGACAGATTTAAAAGAGAAAAAAGTTACAATGAAATATACACGGCATGAAACTTGCACATTTCCTAATTGGCAGAAGAACAGTACGCAAGTAACATTCATCCACTTTCTAGTCATTAGGCAAAATCATAATTGATTGATCAATATTCCTGCCACAACCCAGAAAATTGATCTCCATTTTTTTGGGATGTTGCCAAGACTGGGATTAGAACCCATGACCCAAGTGCTGTAAGTTCTGAGCTCTAACCACTAAACCACTGTGGGAGACACAGTTTGAGCTATAATGTAGAATAGTTACATTGTTTAAAAATGATAAAGCGAGCGCTGGTCAAATGATATAGACTAGTAAAATGGTATTACACAAGATAAATATAACCACGAACAGTAGTGCATGAACTCGTGAAAGGTCATCCACCCCTGTGACAGTGTACTACACTATTGAGCACCTTTCTGGCTCCTGTGGCTGAGCTAATTCCTCCCCAGGACCATTTGGGCACCCACCCTGATGGATGGATGGATGGAGCTGGATGACTAACCCATAACTGCCAGCATACCGCTGCACCCCCAGATGTGTGATGTGTATAACCCATACACATTAATACTTTTGTTCTGGTGAGTGTAGACCAGTCCCAAGGGTGGTTTACCTTTCACGAGTTCATGTACTACTGTCCGTCACGGAGAGACCACACGTGCCATTTATAGGCACTCTCTGAGTTGGTACTCTCACACGAAGGACATTCCATTATTCAGGAATGATTCTATGAACTTATTTTAGCACCATTTACAATATTACATCATTGTTGCAATTCTTTGCACTTTTTGGTTTTTACATGCATTCATTATTGATCACATGCATTTATAGCGCTGCACTTGTCTTTACCATAGAATAGTTACGTGATTAAAGAGAATGAAGATATATAATTATATTGGGAAATTAGAAGTATATAAATTATTTGAGATATAAGTGTGAAAATGTTTAACATTTGAGTACAGAATGTATGACATTCATTAGTAAATGCATTAGTTTCCTGATCATTTTGGAGACACAGCAAGAAAAGAAATAGAAGAAAATAGAAAATTCTAATACAGGTGTACTATTTATTACATTCTAAGAATTCTATTTTCCTTCATAAGAACGCCAATGTTAATAAAGCCCGCGCTTCTGCGCCATCTAGCGAACATATCCGGTATTGCACCTAAACATGTGCCAGACGGATACCACATTTAGTGATAGCAAAGTAGTCAGTAGACGCTCGTCAATGAGCTTGCTAGACGCTGGTCAGACGACTGATTGATTGACCGGAGTCTGCCTGAATGGTCAGTCTCTGCTAATACACTCACATCTTAGTGAATCAAGGCCTATTAGTCAGTGGCTAAAAAGCAAACGCCCATGGCAGAAGTCTAAAATGTGTTCTGCACATGCTCAGTTGTATCTGCCAAAGACACTGCACGGGCATCTAGATTTTTACTGTGTCGATTTCCTTCAAAAAAATGATTTTTAACACATTCTTAATTTTTTTTGAAATAGCAGATATTGTTTAAAGTGAAGTCCTGATATTTGGCAAAGCAAATTTCTAAGTGAACTTGTCTCTGCAGTGATTTTTCATGGTGTTAGACTTGCTTCTTAGCAAGTCTGCTTTGTGAGTCTGATTCCGGGCGTGTGTCTTTTTGTGAATTAGATTGGACATCTGCTTATGGGCTCTGGTCAATAGTGAATTAGGTTGCAGGGTAAAAAATAGACAGACGCCCATGAAAATTGGGCTTAAGCCCATGAATATGCGCCCACGCCCAATAGTGAATCAGGGCCTCTGTGTTCCCACATGTGAACAACAAATCAAAATATATTTAACAGTGCCGCACAGTATAATATAGGGGAGGAGCCTACTACACCATAAAGTGGAAGTCTATGGGTCACCATTTTTTGTGAGCCAGGTGAGCAGTTTTATCCTGATATGCACCAGTTAAGGATTCCTTTGGATTGAGATTTTCACTGATGTTGAAGATATATGGTTTGTTATAGTCTTGCTTTTAGCATACAGTATATTATGTTGCACAGCAATGCTGAGTATATTTTAACTTCTAGAAATGCTATTCAAGAATGGTTACCGTCTGTACATTGATGATTTCTACACAGGTCTCCCACTATTCCGCCATCTCTGTCTCAAGCAAGCTGTGGTCTGTGGGACAGCATAGGGCAACTGCCAAGGGCTTCCCACAAAGCTTGTTCATCACAAAACTCAAAAGGAGGGAGTCAGTTTGCAGAAAGAAGAGATACTAGCCCTAAAGTAGAGATATAGGAGATCTATGTCCTTTCCTCAATCCACGATGATCCCTCCAGGATGGAACTTCAAGGAAGACAAGGTCCCATCCAAAACCTAAGTAAATACATGACTATAACTAGTTCATGGGGGTTGGGGATGTATTTGAATGATCAAAACTTACAGCCCTACTTGGCCACCAGGAGATAAATCTATCTGTATAAAAAAAAGTATCAACTTATTTCAGGTAGCCCTCTAATATTCCTTTGTCATCTTTTTGTAAGTGCACACAAAGATCCTTATCTTACCTGAAATACCAAGAGAAAATTGTTACCACCCTTCTCTATCCAGATGGCCATGCCTCTGAACAAATTCACTCTAATTCAGTGCCGCAGACTTCATGAAAGACCTTTCCCCATTGTCCTACCCAAACAGGCTGAAACCCCCCAAAAAAATGTTGTGTATGTACCAGTAACAGAATTCGCTGTGCCAGCTGATACTACTGTCCATCAATGTCCCTCCTAGACAGGCCTCTGTATTGGAGAGAAATTCCAGAAATATCACACATTGTTCGTGAAGTATAAATGAAGTGAAGATATTTTTCCAGTGTCCGCTATTTTCTATTTCCCTCTGCCTGCAGTCGGAACTGACCCTGGCCTGTTAATTGACAATGCCTCTGCTTGCCACCTGGACTATCAACCACGTTTCTGCCAGCAACCTGACCTGACCTTGGCCTGTTAGTCAACCATGTTTTTGGCCTGCCGCCTAAACTGATCTTTTTCCCTGCCTCTGTAATAGTGGGATTCAAGATGATATGTTGTTGGTTTTCTCCGGATTTTGTAATTCCCGGACCAGGGTCTGGAAACCAGAAACCTCGAAGAGATTTGGGTGGGAAGAAGCCTCTACACCTGTATCTAGGTCTTTCCTGACTGAGTCCCTAAGCCTGCTGTTTCTGCCTGCTGCCATCTGACCCTGGCCTGTTAATCAACCATGCCTCTGCCTTCCTCCAGAACTGACCGTGCCTCTGCCTGTACTGACCCTGGCCTGTTTATGGACCATGTTCCTGCCTGCTACCTGGATGTCAGCCTGCTGCCTGTCCTGACCTTGGCCTGTTTATGGACAATGTTACTGTTTGTTGCCTTGACCAATACTTTTTACTAACCATGTGAGTCAGCAGTCCCACTCATCCTTTGCTGACCACTGCAGTACTAAAACTATAGGTGGGTGTTTGCTTTCAAAATATGGTCATTTTGTGGGTTTCCATTGTTCTGGTGCTCCAGGGCCTTCAAAAGTGTAATGGGAAGTAAGGAAAATAGATGTGTAATTTGCCCCCTAGAATGCCTTTAGATGGGCTCCTTAGATGTTGGGCCTCTCAATGTCTCTAAGCTGTGAAAAAAATCTCACACATGTATCACCATAACCATACTCTTTTCTTTCTGCATTTTCCAAAAACTTGTGGTAAAAAAATGACTTGTTCAAAAGACTCATTATGCCTCATAGAATATACTTTGGGGTGCACCAGGGCCTTCATAATGTGATAGGTGGTCAGGAAATTACATGTAATTTATGCCTCTAAAATGCCTGAAGGTGCTCCTTAGATGTTGGTCCTCTCTATGTGGCTAAGCTGTGAAAGTCTCACACGTGTGGTATCGCCATGCCAGTAGCGGAATGTGTTTTGGGGTGTAGTTGCAAGTATGCCTATGCAGTATGTGAGAAATAATTTTATATTTTTGCGAAAGAAAATACTTTTTATTTAATTTCTCTATTTTCCAAAAAACTGCAACAAAATATAACTTTTTCTCTAGTCATCGTCCAGGACAGCAGGCCTGAGAGATGACTAGCTCCACACAATCAAGAATTGACAAGAGTTTAAATTCCCCGCCCTTCCCTCCACTCCTCAGTTCTTGATTGTGTTTCCCTGGTAGCGAAACATTTTGTTTTTTTCTTGGACCTAAGGCCTGGGGCTGGAGGTCGTCCCTGGAGGGTAGTAGCCAAGCTGGGGTGGGCTTTCACTTACCTACTCCAGGGTTCAGGATGGTACGGAGCTTCTGGGCACAGGGGAATGTCCCGTCGTTCTGGGGACAAGTGCCTTCCTCCCTCTTTCCTGGCAGCTCATGTCAGAAGGGGACCGGGCCGCAAGACACAGTGTGTGGAGGCCGGCATTGTGCAGTGATTCTGGTCGGGGGGGTCGGGTGGCCACAATGAAGCCACTCACTGGGATCTCCAGTGAAGCCCAGGGCGCAGGACCGGAAGTAGGAGGGAAGGAGGCTGCGGTCCATTTCTCGCTTCCAGTATGACTTCCGGCGGAGGCTGGACTTCCGCAAACATGGTGGCGCTGGTTAGCTTCTTTTTCACATGAGGCCAGTGAGGAGCTTCCACAAGGAACCTCTGGGAATGAGGATCTAGGAGCCTGGCAAAGGCAGCACAGTTTCGAAGCTCCCTGCAAGATGGAAGACGAGGCAGTGGCTGCAGCCAGTGAGAAAACCACACATGGCGAGTCTGACTCGGCTGACGGGGGAGAGGAGGGGTAGAAACCTTGACCACTACCCTATAAGTGTGCTTAGAGAGGGCAAAAGCGCCCATAAGCCACCCAAAACTAATGCTTATGCCTCGGAGGACATTCCACCAGCGCAAGTCTCAGCCTAAGACAAGATGTATAAGGGGGCTTTTGAGACCGCAAGCTAGAGTACTACCTGTGCACCAGACTCTCAAATATATTGTCTTAAGAGAGTGGAAGGAGCTGGAGAGAAAAATCCTAAAGTTGAAGACCTGGAAACGGCAGTACTCCTTTGAGGAAGAAAAGAAGAAATTGCTCAAAACCCCCAAATTAGACAAGTGTCTAAGAATTCTGACCTGTCCTTTGAGGGCTCGGGTAAAATCAGAGACCAGAGGGACCGTAGGTAGGAGATTCTGCTGCGTAGGGCCTGGGATGCCAATGCTGCCTCTATGGCCCGATCCTAGGCATCCACATGCATTGCAAGAAACACCAATGCTTTGATGCACAGAGTGATTGACCATGTTGCACGGGGTACGAAGAAAAAAAAGGGGAAACCCAGTCATCAGAAGTCTTGGATTCCCTGGAGGTGGTTAGTAAGGCAGTGGCCTACCGGGCAGACGCTGCAGTGGAGATGGTCAGGACATCGGCTAAGACAGTGTCCCTCCTTAATTCAGCCCGAAGGGCAGTATGGGTTAAAACCTGGGAGGGTGATAAAATGTCAAGAGCCCATCACTGTGGTTTACCCTGTGAAGGTTCCTTCTTATTCGGCCCAGGTGTTACTTAGGTCCGCCAAAAAGGGGGAAGAGGTTCTCTACCAAAGCCAAAAAGGGTAAGTGGAAGAAGTTTTTTCGTGCCCCTCAACAATCAGGACCAAAAAACATTCAGGAAAGACTCCCCTAAAAGATGGGCCAACAAAGGGAGACAAAACGGAGGTTTCCTTTTTTCTGGCTTCAAACCCACAAGCAAGGAGTCCAACTGATATAGACCTCAGGGTGGGTGGGAGGTTGTTCATATTCCTTCAACAGTGGAAGAAGATTACAGACATCCCATACACCCTGCAGGTGATAAGGGAGGGGTACCAGCTGGAATTCTCCTCTTCCTCCTCATACCTTTTTGTGCTGACTTATCCCCCCAGAGACAGGATGAGGGCAAAGGGTCTATTGGGAGGGATCAGAGATCTAGCGGAGCAGGAGGTGATCAGTCTCTTGCCAGTGGACCAAAGGTTTCAGGGATTCTATTCCCACGTGTTCATTGTCCCGAAGCCTTTGGAGAAATTCCGCCTGATCATAAACCTGAGGAAGCTGAACGATTTCCTAAGGTACAAAAAGTTCTGCATAGAAAATATCTACAGCGTACGGAAGCATCTACTCAAAGGAGTCTTCATGGCCACTTTGGATCTCAGGGACACCTTCTTCCAAGTTCCCATTGCCCCAGAATATCAAGTTTTCTTCTTCCACGTTCCCAATGCCCCAGAATATCAAGCTTTCTTACACTTTGCCATCTTCACGGAGCAGAGCGTCAGTCACTGGCAGTTCCAAGCTCTCCCTTTTTGGACTGGTGGCCAGCCCAAGAATATTTACCAAGGTCTTGGCAGAGGTAGTAGCTTTTTTACACCTTCTGGGAATTTCCCTCATTCCCTATCTAGACGATCTGATTGTTTACACGGCACCCAAGTCCTTAGAGACCTGGAAAAGGTTTGTTTCACCTTGGAATCTTTGGGGTGGATTGTCAGTCAGTAGAAGTCCTAAATTGACGCCCTCACAAACCAAGGTGTTTTTGGGGTATGTAGTGGACTCTAGAGTCCAGAAGCTATTTTCCCTCCCAAGAAAAGACCGAAAAGGTAGTGCAGGCAGTCTCCTCCTTAGCATCATGAGATTGGTTCCGCAGGTACATCATGAGGTTTCTAGGTCTCATGATCACCTGCATTCCGGCAGTGGAATTTACATTCCAGAGAGCTCCAATTCTTCCTTCTGTCCTCCTAGAACAGGGAAGAAGAATCACTGGACAAGAGGAATTCCCTCCCAGAGAATGTAAAGATCTCATTGGGATGGTGGTTCAAGCTCTAAATTTTGGGGGAAGGGAGACCATGGGCACAGTGGGATCCAGTTTGTGTAACCATGGATGCAAGCAAATGCGGCGGGGGGCCCATCTAGAGGACCAGCAAGTCCAAGGCCCATGGGAGCCACATCAAAAAGGAACCTCCTCCAACTGCAGAGAGCGGTTGGCAATAGATCAGGCCTTTTGAAAGCTTTTTCAACCAGGATCAAAGGGGAAGAAGTCAAGATTATGTCAGGCAATATGTCGACAGTGGCATACCTGAATCATCGGGTAGGTACAAAATCTCGAAATCTCCTGAACCTAGCACAAGAGATTCTAGGGTGGGCGGAGAGCAGACTACTTTCGGTATCAGCGGTCCACATAAAGGTGTCAGCTGACAGTGAACCAGGGAGAGTGGGAACTCAATTCTGAGGTCTTTTTTTCAGATGTCAGATCTTTGGCTACCTGGAGATAGACATTTTTTGCCTGCAGGAGAAAACGTAAAGTGAAACTGTTTTTCTCTTTGGCTCGAAGGGATCCGAAGGCCTAGATGCATTAGCACAGGAATTTGATTTCAAGCTGGCATATGCCTTCCCCACTCCCCTACCCCCCCGATCCCATGTGTACTCCAGTAGCTGGCGTCATCAGGGTGTAGACTGATCTTGCTGGCCCCATGGTAGCCAAGAAAGGCCTGGTTTGCCACCTTAAAGAGGTGGGCCGTAGCTCCCCCGAAGTGTCTCCCAGTCAGGAGCGATCTTCTCCTACTTGGGCCAATGCTACATCCTACTACACTTTCAGCTAATGGCTTGGCTCTTGAAAGGAAGATCCTGAGAAAGAAGGAGTGTGTGGCGAGAGTCTTGGACACTCTTCTCCTCAGTAAGAAACAGGTCACCAGAAAAATATATAGGTGTGGAGGTTGTTTTCCACCTGGTGTCAGGAACAAGGAGTACGCCTTCTCACGGTCCCAGTAATTATGGACTTTCTCCAAGCAGGGGGGGAGAAAGGTATAGCACGAACTACCCTAAAAGTGCAGGTGGTGGCATCAGAGCCCCTAATTAAGATATTTCTGGGAGCCAGGGAGAGAGTGACCCCAGTTATGTTAATTGATTTTCCTGCTTGGAATCTGACTTTACTATTCGAGGCTTTGACCAAGGCCCCGGCACAGATTTCAGTTAAAAATGTATCCTTTAAGTTAGCTTTCCTGTTAGCCATCATAACGGCAAGAAGGATAGGCAACCTACAGAGCTTGTCAATCAAGGAACCCTTCCTGGCAGTGTTAGAGGATAGGGTTGTACTTAGACAGGACCCTCTGTATTTGCCCGAAGTGGCTCTCAAGGTTTCATATGATGCAGGAAATTGTCCTACCGTCTTTTTGTCAAAACCCTAAGAATGAGGGGGAAAAGAGTTTTCATTTTTTAGATGTCAGGCGGTGTTTACTGACATATTTAAATAGAGTAAGTCACTTCAGGAAGTCAAGTCACCTTCTAATTTTTAGTGGTCCAAGGAACGGACAGGCATCTGAGCCAAAAATAGCTAGATTTATCAAACAAGCCAGCTCCTTATCTTATGAGCAATCAGGAGTCTCAATACCCTCTCACCTGAAGGCTCATTCTACTAGAGCGCTAGCGACTTCTTGGATGGAAAGGGCCAGAGCCTCGATTGAACAGCTCTGCCCAGCAGCCACATGGTCAAGCCAGGACACCTTTGTGGGACACTACCGGGTAGAGATGTTGTCACCCCAGGACCTGGCATTTGGTAGGAAAGTATTACAGGCAGTAGTCCCGCCCTAAGTTAGGCCTGAGTTTTTTGCTTATCGTCTCAGGTGTGCTGTCCAAGAAGATGACTTACTGATAACTGTGTTTCTGGGAAAACTTCCAGGACGGCAGGCCTCCTTCCCACCCGTCTCTGGTGTTATGTCAAGACAAATTGCCTTTTGTGCACCAGGGTGCAGGAATATTATTATTATTATTATACAGTATTTATATAGCGCCAAAGGGTTTGCTCAGCGCTATACAATAGTGAGGGGGACAGAACATGAGACAATACAGTAACAATACAATACACGAGGGGTTCGAGGGCCCTGCTCTTTCGAGCTTACAATCTAGGAGGGAGGGGATAGTGGTACAGGAGGAAGTGGCTGTGGGGGATGAAGTGGTGGGAGGAGTGGAGGAGATCGGTTGCTAGGTGAGGTTGGGGTAGGCTTCCCTGAAGAGGAGGGTTTTCAGGGTGCGCCTGAAGGTGAGGAGGGTAGGTGACAGTCTGATGGATTGGGGTAGGGAGTTCCAGAGGATGGGGCAAGTCCTGGAGAAGTCCTGCAGTCGGGCGTGGGAGGTGGAGACCAGGGAGCTACAGAGTAGGAGGTCCTGTGAGGAGCGAAGGGCACGGGTAGGGTGGTATTTGGGTATCAGGTCAGTTAGGTAGTTTGGGGCGGCGTTGTGAATGGCTTTGTAGGTCAGAGTTAGTAATTTGAATTTGATGCGCTGGGCAATTGGGAGCCAGTGAAGGGATTGGCAGAGGGCGGTGGCAGATGTGGAGCGGTTGGTGAGGTGGATGAGTCTAGCCGCTGAGTTCAGGATAGACTGGAATGGGGATAGTGTTTGTTTTCGTAGGCTAGTGAGAAGGGAGTTTGCAGTAGTCCAGGCGTGAGATGATGAGGGAGTGTACGAGTTGTTTAGTAGTGTCTGGGGTGAGGAATGTACGTATCTTGGAGATGTTGCGGAAGTGGAGCCTGCATGATTTTGATAGTGATTGGACATGAGGTTGGAAGGAAAGGTTTGAGTCCAGGGTGACACCCGGGACATTGGCGTGTGGGGTGGGATTGATGGTGGCGTTGCTAGTCGTGATGGAGAGGATGGGGGGGGCGCGGGCTGGGGTGAAAACCAGGAGCTCGGTTTTGGACAGGTTTAACTTGAGGAAATGGAGTGACATCCAGTCTGATATGTCGTTCAGGAGGTGGGCAATGCGGGCGGAGAGTGAGGGGGTGAGGTGAGGGGTGGAGAGGTAAATTTGTGTGTCGTCGGCATAGAGGTGATAGTTGGGAGTGTATCAGTTTGCCAAGGGAGGAGGTGTAGATGGAAAAGAGGAGGGGTCCGAGGGGTGGGGGACTCCAACAGAGAGGGGGAGAGAGGGGGAGGTGACAGCGTTATAGGTGACGCTGAAGGAGCGTTGGGATAGGTAGGAGGAGAACCAGGAGAGAGCAGCATCCCTGATGCTAAAGGAGTGCTGTTTGGTGAGGAGGAGGTGGTCGACTGTGTCGAAGGCCTCGGAGAGGTCGAGGAGCAGGAGGACGGAGTAGTGGCCATTAGCTTTGGCGGTTAGCAGGTCGTTAGTGATTTTAAGTAGGGCGGTTTCGGTGGAGTGTAGGGGATGGAAGCCAGACTGTAGTGGATCAAGGAGGTTGTTATCAGTGAGGTGGGCGCTTAGGCGATTGTAGGCTAAGCGCTCAAGGAGCTTGGAAGTGAGTGGTAGCAGGGAGATGGGTCTAAGGTTGTTTAGGTCAGTGGGGTCAAGGGAGGGTTTTTTGAGTATGAGGGTGATGTGTGCGTGCTTTAGGGGGGAGGGGAATGTGCCAGTAGAGAGGGAGAGATTGAAGATGTGGGTGAGGGAGCAAATGATGGAGGAGGGGGGTGACTGGAGGAGTTGTGAGGGGATAGGGTCCAGGGGGCAAGTGGTGAGGCGGGCTTCAGTGAACACCTTAGTGACCTCAGTGGTAGCAGGGCTGAAGGAGCGGAGCGTTGGGGAGGTGATAGTGTGCGGGGCGTTAGGTAAGGTGGGGGGCAGTGTGGTTATGAGGTCAGAGGAGGGGAGAGTTGAGGGGTTGATGGAGGGAGGGGGGCTAGATGGAGAGGTAGATTGCGAGTTGACAGTGTCCTTACGGATTGCGTCAGTCTTGTTTTGGAAATGATTGGCAATCTCGTGGGTGGTGAGTGAGGTACTGAGTGGAGGTGGGGGGGGAGAGAGCAGGGATTTGAAAGTGGAGAAGAGCCGGCGAGGACAGGTGGAGAGGGTGTTGATGAGGGTTACGAAGTAGGCTTGCTGGGAGGTGTGGAGGGAGGTGGTGTAGGTGAGGAAGGCGGATTTGTAGAGGGAGAACGCACAAGGGGATCTAGTTTTGCGCCATAATCGCTCCTGCGTCGTTTGAGACATTTTGTATGGATGTTCTGCCAGGGTTGTAGTGGTTGGGGTCTGATGTTACACGTGGTTAGGGGTGCCAGGGAGTCGAGGGCAGCCGACAGTGAGTCATTGTATGCAGTAGTGGCCAGGTCAGGGCATGACAGTGGAAGGATATTGTCGTACAGACGGTCAGCTGCCGGGTGGAGATGGGCTGGGTTCAGGTTGCGGAGGTTACAGCTGGTGATGGTTTGATGCTTTGGGGGGGGGGGGGAGTTAGAGGAGGGGGAGATGGAAAACATGAGGAGGTGGTGGTCAGAGAGGGGGAAGGGGGTGTTAGTGAAGTCGTGGGGGGTGCAGAGGTGGGAGAAAACAAGGTCCAGGTGTGGGTGGAGGGCTGTGTGAGTGCGAAAGAGGAGGTTATGAGGAGGAGTTGGGAAGTAGCCGGGTTGTTGACATTGATGGGGATGTTGAAATCCCCGAGGATGATGGTCGGTAGCTCGGAAGAGAGGAAGAAGGGAAGCCAGGCGGCAAAGTCGTCCAGGAAGAGGGATACAGATCCAGGAGGCCGATAGATTACTGCAATCCTCAGGGGGGTGGGAGAGAAAAGCTGGATGCAGTGGGCTTCGAAGGAGGAGAAGGATAGGGAGGGGGGGTTAGGGAGGACCTGGAAGGTGCTCAGCAGTGGCATGAGCATGCCGACCCCACCTCCTCTGCGACCACTCGGTCTGGGTGAGTGGGTCCAGACGAGGCCTCCATAGGTGAGTGCTGTAGGGGAGGTGGAGTCAGTGGCTTGGATCCAGGTTTCGGTAACCGCTAGGAGGTTCGAGGGAGTGGGAGACAAAGAGGTCATGGATGGCGGTGAGCTTGTTGCAAACTGAACGGGCGTTCAGGAGTGCAACCGAGAGAGGAGGGGTGGATGCGGGGAGGAGGGGGACAGATATAAGGTTGAAGGGGTTGCGGCGGCTGGCGGGAGTAGGGGGGTGCCGAGAGGGGGAGTGGGGAGGTGGGGGGCCAGGGTTCGGGGAGATGTCCCCGGCGGTAAGGAGAAGGGTGAGGAAGGTGGCATGGGAACGGGATGTGCAGGAGCGTGTGGATCTGTTAGTGGTGGCGTGTGGGTCGGCGGGAGAGTGGAGTATCAGGAGGAGGTGGTGAGAGCTGTAGTGGGGAGAAGGAAGAAGTGAAGGAGCAATGTATAGCTGTTTTGGGGGAGTAGGGGGGTAGAGGGAGGCGATTTTGGGAATGGAGGAGAGGAAAACGAGGAGTGCAGGTGGCATGTTAGGGTGAGCGGAGTGCTGGTCAGATCGGGGAGGTGAGAAGTTTCAATCGGGACGTGATGATGCGGAGAGTCTGTCATGTCGTGGCAGAGTTCATCTGTGTCCATCTGTAGGAGGAGAGTGAGAGTGGTGGGCGGCTGGGTTAGCAGCTGGCTAGTTGCAGTCTGTGGGTGCTGTAGGCTGGCGTCCGGCCTACAGCACTGAGGAGTCGAGGAAAGGGTGGGGAATTTAAACTTTAAGCAAGTCATCTCTCAGGCCTGCCATCCTGGAAAATTTCCCAGAAACACTGTTACGTGTAACTGGTACTTTTCATACTGTCACCTGTCAGTATGCCTGATCACCGCCACATCGGTTATACGATGACGCCGTACTGCACTGGTGACAGTATGTAAAAAAAAAAAGTGATTGTTTTTTTTTTGTTTTTTTTGGGTTGAGTCCACAACTAGTTGTATTTTTATGCAGTTTCTCCTTGTGTTGGTGATTAGGGACTCCCAGTTTACTTATTTATAGTAACATGCTTTGTGGACCTTGAGGCTATTTCTTTTAGGTTTGCAATCCCTGATCACCGCCACATCAGTTATGCGATGACACCGTACTGCACTGGTGACCGTATGTAAGATAAATTGTGAATTTTAGGGCCTCAAGAAATTAAGCAGTCAGTACTTAAGGTTTGATCAATTTTCACTGATATGTACCATAGCTTGTAGACTCTATAACTTTCACACAGACCAAATAAAGCGTGGTTTGGGTTAATTAATTTTGGTCAAAATTTTAGAAGAAAAATTATTTGTCAAATTTTTATAACAGAAACTATATTATACTGTATAACAAATGTTTAGCAAAAAAAAAAAAGAAAAAAAGCACAGTGGTGATTAAATACCACCCAAGGAAAGATTTGTCTGTCTCAAGAAAATGATCAAAAAAATTTAATTTGGGTACAGTGTTGCATGACTGAGTAATTTGTCATTCAAAATGTGACAGCGCTGAAAATGGAAAATTGGCCTGGGCAGGAAGGGGGTTAAAATGCCCAGTACTGAGGTGGTTAAAGAAAATTATTCCATGATTTATTTTTTATGTTCAATTGCTTATTTGTTCTGTGCTTTATTTTCAGAGTACCTTAAGACATTGAACTGCAGAAATTACAAAAAAAATTGAGGTGTTCTAAAACGCTTCTAAACTTTTAATCAGTGTATTATCTATTTGTTGGCTCTGTGTTCAGTATTTGACTGAGGTTGTTCCCTGAGAAAAGTAAAATAGACTTACTCAAGTCATCCAAGACCTGACTGGACTGCTGTGGTTATCGCTAAGAATAATGCATTATCATTGCACTTTGACCAAAATTTATTTTAGGTGTCATTTAGCTATATGCTTTTAATAGTGGTGCAAGTATTTATCATTAAAAATTTTATTTATGACTATTTGGTGACATAGGTATACATTGAAAAACTTTTTTTGCCTTTTAATTTCAGAGTGTACCATGGGATGTACTAGGAGCCCAAGGGAAAGGTATTCGTGGAGAGGTGATTAGGGGAGAAGTAACCCCTTCTGACCCTGTTACACACATTTTGTTTCATCGGACAGGGGGTGACTTGCACTCGAGAGTACCCCAGAACCAATGTGTGAGTGTGCAAGCATTACATCATGGAGACCTCAAAGTTCAAGGGTTTTGCAGAATTGAGGTGGGTAATCATAGTCTTTCACTATGCATGTATGTATCATAATTATTTTACCCATTGCTGGGGTAATGTAGACCACCAAATGATTTGGAGACAAACACATTAGTCAGTGATTGAGCAATTATATCAATTTATAAAAATATATTCAAAATAATTTTCTCTCCTATATTAGTTCTGACACTATACCATATCCCATACTGTTTATACAGTTGTGTTCAAAATAATAGCAGTCAGACATCACTAACCTGATCAATCACTGTTTTAGGTAGAAATGATATTTCTACATGGCAAATAATTTACTAGCAGGTGTAGTAGAGTAGTAGAAATCCAACAGACCCAACAGTCATGACATGCATGCTGCTGATTCTGTGTAATTGAATCACTAATTAAAAGGGGCAAGTTCAAAATAATAGCAGTGTGGAGTTCTATTAGTGAGGTCATTCATTCTTTGAAAAGCAGGTGGCAATTATTGCCCTTATTTAAGGAAGGAAGGCAGCAAATGTTGTATATGCTGGTTACAGTGCTGCTCAGCTAAAATGATCGCAAATGCTTTAAAATGGCAACCAAAACCTGTAAGACGTGGAAGAAAGTGAAAAACTACCATTCGAATGGATAGAAGAATAGCCAAAATGGCAAGGACTCAGCCAACAATCCGCTCCAGGAAGATCAAAGAAGGTCTAAAGTTACCTGTGAGTACTGTTACAATTAGAATATGCCTATGTGAAGCCAAGCTATCTGCAAGAAGCCCCCGCAGAGTCCCACTGTTGAAAAATAGACGTGCTGAAGAGGTTACAATTTGCCAAAGAGCACATTGACTGACCTAAAGAGAAAATGGCGTAACATTTTGTGGACTGATGAAAGTAAGATTGTTCTTTTTGGGTCTAGTGGCCAGAGAGAGTTTGTCAGATGACCCCCAAACACTGAATTCAAGCCACAGTACACTGTGAAGACAGTGAAGCATGGTTGCGCAAGCATCATGATATGGGGATGTTTCTCATACTACGGTGTTGGGCCTATTTATCGCATACCAGGGATCATGGATCAGTTTGAATACATCTGAATACTTGAAGAGGTCATGCTGCCTTATGCTGAAGAGGAAATGCCCTTGAAATGGGTGTTCCAACAAGACAACGACCCCAAACACACCAGTAAACGTGCAACATCTTGGTTCCAGACCAACAAGATTGATGTTATGGAGTGGCCAGCCCAATCCCCGGATCTTAATCTAATAGAAAACTTGTGGGGTGACATCAAAAATGCAGTTTCTGAGGCAAAACCAAGAAATAGAGAAGAACTGCGGAATGTAGTCCAATCGTCCTGGGCTGGAATACCTGTTCACAGGTGCCAGAAGTTGGTTGTCTCCATGCAACACAGATGTACAGCAGTTCACAGAAACAGTGGTTATACAACTAAATATTAAGTGATTCAAAGGAAAGCAAAATCTTCAAACATTTTTCAGTTTATGTAGTGAATGTCTGAGTTTGTAAAGAAGAATAAAAACACTGCTATTTTTCTGAACAGTCTAATATTCAATTTTCTTCAATTTTTTTAGAGGAACAACACAAATTTGATCTATTTTTCTTGTTTTGATTTGGAATAGAATGTGTAGTGTTCCCAATGCATTTGTGTGTATGGAAATAAAAGCTATTAGAAGAATTTTGAGCTTTATTCACTTTTTTCAACACACTGCTATTATTTTGAACACAACTGTATAAAAAAGGGATTTCCAAGAAAATTAAGTTCATTATCACTTACAGTTGAACACATTCAAAGGGTACACATGGCCATGTAAATTGATGGGGAAAATTTATCTTCTTATTTTGACATAGGTATTGCATGCAATAGATAAGGACAGCAGAGGGTGCATCTGAGTGTAGCAGTATAAAAGCTCATTTATTCACACGACCGTTGGAAACTTACAAGACAATGTACTTATAACAGGCACATACATATAGAAATGTCATTCAGAGTCAGCTTCTGGATATGGACCTTAGCAGAACAGGATGAGCTTCTTTGGAAGGGATTGCAGCACCTGTAGAGAGGTAAAGGGTTAAGAGCCTTATAACTTCTGACTCCTTTGTCTGGTCGTCCATTAATCATCCAGGTGTAGGAGAGCTGAGTGTGGTTCAACTGTCACTGGAGCCTATGGATGTGTTATGGGAACCCTGAAGAGCATTGGTAGACTACAAGATGGCTGACCTGCTTGACCCTAAATTACATTTCTATATGTGTATGCCTGATACCACTACAAATTTTTTTTCAAAGAAGAAAAGGCAGGTTCCAACACATTCTGTTACCAATGTGATAAAGAGAACATCAGAGTACAAAACAAAATAGCCATGTCTGTACAAACTAATAGAGACACATAACAAGTGTATACAGAGGTCTCATCTGGTATAATATAAAAACAAACAAACATGTAGACAGTAAGGCCTACAACACCCACAGGCGCCAGGCCCTATAGCACCCACAAGTGCCGTCCCACAGCACCTACAAGCGCCGGCCCACAACACCCACAGACGCCTAGCCTACAGCATCTACAGACGTCGGCCTACAGACGCCGTGCCCTACAGCACCTCCAGACGCCGTGCCCCACAGCACCTCCAGACGCCGTGCCCTTCTTCCTTCAGCACCTCCAGATGCCGGCTTACAGCACCCACAGTCTGCCGTGACTAGCCAGCAGCAGACCCAGCTGCCCACCACTTTCCCTCCCACAGATGGACTCCTCCGCCACTGCGCGACAGACTCTCCGCATCTATACGCCCTGATGTGAAACCTTTCACCTCCCTCAACTGACCACCACTCCGCTTACCCTCCTAATATGCCACCTGTACTCATCCTCCTCGTACTCCTCTCCATTCACAAAATCTCCTCCCTCTACCCCCCTACTCCCCCAAAACAACTATACAGCGGACCCTCACTACTTCCCTCTCCCCACTACGGCTCTTACCACCTCCTCCTGATACGCCACTCTCCCACCGACCCACACGCCACCACTAACAGACCCTCACGCTCTTGCACATCCCGCTCCCATGCCAGCTTTCTCACCCTCCTTCTCCTCCTTACCGTCAGGGATATCTCCCCAAACCCTGGCCCCTCACCACCTCACTCACCCACTAGGCACCCTCCTACTCCCACAAACCACCGCAACCCCATCAACCTTATACCTGTCCCCCTCCTCCCCGCATCCACCCCTCCACTCTTGGTTGCACTCCTGAACACCCGATCAGTTTGCAACAAGCTCACCGCCATCCATGACCTCTTTATCTCCCACTCTCTCAACCTCCTAGCGGTCACCGAAACCTGTATCCAAGCCACTGATTCCACCTCCCCTGCGGCACTGTCCTATGGAGGTCTTTTCTGGTCCCATTTACCTAGACCGAGTGGTCGCTGAGGTGGTGGGGTCGGCATGCTCTTATCACCGCTGAGCACCTTCCAAGTCCTTCCAAACCCCCCCCTCTCTATCCTTCTCCTCCGAGGCCCACTGCATCCGACTCTTCTCCCCCACCCCTCTGAGGATTGCAGTAATCTATCAGCCTCTTGGACCCATATCCTGCTTCCTTGACGACTTTTCCGCCTGGCTGCCCTTCTTCCTCTCCTCCTGAGCTACCCACTATCATCCTTAGTGACTTCAATATCCCTATCAATGTCAACAACCCGGCTACATCCCAACTCCTCCACTTAACCTTTTCTTTTGCACTCACACAGTGCACACAGTCCTCCACCCACGCCGACGGGAACACCCTGGACCTAGTTTTCTCCCATCTCTGCACCCCCCACAACCTCACTAATACCCCTTTCCCTCTCTCTGACCACAACCTCATTACATTCTCTATCTCCCCGTCCTCTAGCACCTCCCCCCCGAACGTCAAACCATCACCAGCCATAACCTCTGCAACCTGAACCCAGCCTCTCTCCACTCTTGCTGACCGTCTGTACGACAGTATCCTTCCACTGTCCTGCCCCGACCTGGCCACTACTGCGTATAACAACTCGCTGTCAGCTGCCTTAGACTCCTTAGCACCCCTAACCACACGTAGCATTCGACCCTGACTGCTTCAACCCTGGTGGCAGAACGACCACACTAAAAATCTTAAATGACGCAGTCGCACGCTGGAGCGACTATGGCGCAAAACCAGATCCCCTCGAGTGTTCTCCCTCTACAAATCCGCCTTCCTCACCTACACCTCCTCCCTCCATGCCGCCAAACAAGCTTACTTCGTAACCCTCATCAACACCCTCTCCTCCAGTCCTCGCCAGCTCTTCTCCACTTTCAACTCCCTACCCTCTCCCCCACCCCCACCCCCACCCAGTACCTCACTCACCTCCCACGAGAATGCCAATCACTTCCAAAATAAGATCGACGCAATCCGTAAGGACATCGCCAATGCTCAACCTACCTCCCCACCTAGCCTCCGTCACACCATAACCCCACCAACTCTCCCCTCCTCTGACCTTGCAAACGACCTGCCCCCCACCACATCTAACATCCCGCACACTATTACCTTCCCAACACTCCGCTCCTTCAGCCTTGCCACCACTGAGGAGGTCACCAAGGTCTTCTCAGAAGCCCTCCTCACCACTTGCCCCCTTGACCCTGTCCCCACATAACTCCTCCAGGCACCCTCCTCCTCCATCCTATGCTCCCTCACCCACATCTTCAATCTCTCCCTCTCTGCTGGTGCATTCCCCTCCCCCCTAAAGCACGCGCACATCACCCCCATGCTCAAAAAACCCTCCCTGGACCCCACTGACCTGAACAACCTTAGACCCATCTCCCTGCTGCCATTTACTTCCAAGCTCCTTGAGCGCTTAGTCTACAATTGCCCACCTCACTGACAACAACCTCCTCGATCCACTACAGTCTGGCCATTTCTCAAAAAATAGTATAGAATGGTCATCTGGTGGAGTAATCAACAAAGTGTACATTTTGGAGAGGAAGCTTGAGGAAGAGGTTTGAGCAGTATTCCTCCAAAAGGGGGGGTCATTGTGCGGCCAAACTGGCTAGGGAGTGCCAAAGAGTGCAAGAAATGGTGTAATTGTATTACCCTCCAAAAGTCCAAGCAAAAGGTTCCCAAGTTACTCATCAGGGTCTATATGGTAGGCCAGGCAGCTGCCTTTAAGAAGGGCAAGGCCAGAGATCTACCCTCAGTAAGGATTGAGCGAAGTGGTCCCTCCTGAAGGCCCGGACGGAATTCTGGGTTTTCTAGGACTAGAAAAAGAGGAGAATCCAAGGTTGACAGTACAGACACCTTGAAAATCCTAAAGCAGATCCAGATCATTGTGCCTATCAAGGGGTGTAATTTAAGGTGAGCTGGCAGTGCTCCAAGGAGCCAAGGTGTGCCCTGCAGTGGTATTTGGCTTTGAGCTTGTTCAGTCCATGTCCAAAGTTTAGTGTCACAGTGGCGACACCAGTCTTTCAATCTGTTCAAGTGAGCTGCTAAGTAATACTTATGAACATCCGGCACTACGAGTGTATTTTCTGAAGGTGTCGTAGGGGTATAGCAATAGGCAATGCCTGAAACAAGTGAGGAAATTTCGGGAGGATGCTTATTTTAATTATAAGGATGCTTATTTTAATTATATTGCAGCTGTCAAACCAGGAGTGAAGGCCATGGTGTCAAGACTCCATAAATTTATGGACCATGGCAATGATTGGTGGGAAGTTCAGATCAAAAGTGCGGGACAAATTGGCCTGAATGTACATACATAAATATCTTAAAGCAACCTCTGTCCACCTAAGCCTAAAATTAGTTTGCAGAGTTTGAAGCATGACAAGGGGGACTGTGACTCCCGTCACTTCAGATTTGCAGAAATGTATCTTAAGGTGAGATATAGCGCCATAGAAGTGGAGCTCCTGAAGTAGATTGGGGAGAGAGATAGATTAGTCAAAGAAAAGAGCATGTCATCCACGTAGGCTGAGACTTTAATCTGAGTGTCCCCAACAGGAAGGCCAGTAATGTCTGGGTTTAAGCAAACCTTGCAAAGAAAAGGTTCCAGAGTGAGTGCAAACAGAGGGTAACAAGGTCTGGTCCCATTGGTAACATATCAAAACATTGTGCCATCAGTATAGTGGTGGGATCATTGAACAGGTCAGCAGCACCAAACCCACAATATAGAAAGTCCATCTTGTTTCAGTGAATAACCGGGACAGAGAAGACCCATACCAGTTTGGCCATATCCTTACGAATACATCCTTTTTACACTCCGCCTATGCAAGGACCACATCTCCCCATCAATACTGAGGACTATTAAAATCATGCAATTAATATATGAGAAAAAGGCGTCTCTGAGGGATAAGGGTCACCCCCGCAAAACGGGGGCTCCAAATCCAACGGGGAATGCCACCTACGTTGCCCAAGCCTGTCAAGCTCTCTGGGCTCCCAACTCCAAACAAGTGTAACAGGAAGGGTCCATGGGCCCCTCTCGCAGCCCATAGAGCACATGAAGTCAAAATGTCAACTGCTACAATGTGTACTAGTGGCAGCAGAAACAGTGAGGAATGGAACCCTCCGGGGAGTTCACTGAGGAGATGCGCAGGGGAAATGGATGCATAAATATGCTGTCTTACACAGTGCAAGTGAAAAAAAAATTAAGGGGCAAAGCCCTTGCAGCAGCAGAGGAATGGGATTTAGCAATGTCACAGTTGCAAAGACAGCATATGCCAAGATAAACAGCATGTCATCGACACAGATCTGCCATAATCACTAGAAATAGGCCACCATAGGGGCAGAGGTCCACCCACCTAGGTGGGTCCCCCAGTCCTGAGGGAGGCCTGAAAGAAAAGACACACATTTTTATATAGTGGTTATAACTCCGCTAGCAAATGTCTCTCCCTAACCAATTGGGAAGTAGGAATAGGCTTCAGTGGCATTGGCTCACCCTGAAGTCATAGAAAACACTGAGGTGTAAAACCCTCTGATGTAAAATAGTCCAAGCTTGTTCACAGGTCAAAGATGAATCCTAGTACATGACTGCTAAAGGGGGTTAGGACAGTAGGGCATGGCCCCTGCAGCAGCATACAGATTACCAGTGAGTTGTTGATAGGGGCCTTGACCTTGCTTTACAGCAGGAAGGGTTCTCTAAATGGTAGAAAAGAAAAGGGAAGGACTAAGATGAAGTCATTTGGGGATCTCCAGGTGACTGTGGAGGACATGAGGTGAATAAGAACAGAGCATGGCCTCAGAAGTTCCGATCCTCAGGATTCACGTCTGCAGTAAGATTCCGAGGTCTTCTCCTTGCCCTTTGTGGGCACAGTGGAAAATCTAGTCGAGATGACAGTGCTCCCGGGCAGCCCGGTTGCTGAGGAAATAGCTGGAGCCAATTACGCATTAGGAATGGATCAACTTCCAGGAAAGTTAAAAGGTCGAGCAATTCTGCCTGGGTACAGAGTGTAGAAGATGAGATATGTTTTATGGATGGTCACCAAGAGGGGGAATCCCCAGCAGTAGGAGAAGCTCAGTTGGGAGGCCCTGTCTAGGATAGGACGCAGAAGTGCTTGCCGTTGCAGAGTGGCTCTGATAAGGTCAGGAAGGATCTTCACTGAGGCGCCTTCAAAGTCGATCGCGCCAGACGTCCACAATTTATGGAGGATGGCTTCCTTTTTGAATGCAATGAGACGGCAGATCACATCCCATGGCCTATTCGGGTCTGAAGGTTTCGGGCCCAGCCCCCTATGGACTTTGTAAAAAGTTAGGTCAGCAGGAGGAGAGGAGTCCATTACCTCATGAAAATTAGCGGTGACAGAGTCCCGAAGGTTTTATGAGCTTGTAGCCTCAGGGAGGCTGCGGGAGCCCTAAGTTGCTTCTTTGGCTCCAGTCTTCCAGGTCCTCCAAATGCAGTTGAAGCGCCACTGCTGTATCTACCTTGGTGTCTGGGCCTTCTCCAAGATGGTAACCTGCTGTTCTAGTGTGGCAAAAGAAGTTTCTCCAGTAGTAAGGCGGTCTGCCAGCGAATGGACATCTGATTGCACTGAGTGAAGGTCCCTCCTGTGCATCTCCTCCACCCAGAGAATGAGCTTCTGTGTCTGCTTTCATAGGTAAGGCCTGGATAATGGGGTGCTTGGGTGGATCAAGGGTGTAGGTAGTCTGGAGGAGAAGGCCGCCGGGACATCAGAGTAGGAATCTGAGCCTACTGAGGGAGATGTTGGGGGAGCTTGAGGTTTATGCGCATTGGTGTTGTGCCTGTGTGGCTCTGCCATCTTGGGACCGGTGCTGGGCCTTGAAGTTTCAGAAAATAAATGCGGGAGTTCTGCTCTGGGGCCAGATGTGCGGGCGTTTACAGTATACTGTAATTACAGGATACTGTAATTCTGGCACAGAAAGCTGCAGAAAGCCCAGAAGCTCAAACACCACACATCCTCACTCAACCATATGCAGACCACGCCCCCACTACATTGTCTTTTGAGTTGCCAATTGTCATGTTGTGGTGGTTTATGTAAGAATTTATTCTAAATTATATGGGGCGGTGTCCTTTCCCTTAAACAAAATATCGCAGTGCCTCCTGCCGTTAAAATACAGCAAATATTTAATGAACCAATAATTTGGACACCTTAATAATTTGATCACCACTTAGTAATATACCTTGAGTCCTTTTAGCCAGTATGATTTCGTACCATATACACAAAAATTGCCTTATAATAAATAAATAAATTTATTTATGTACAAAATTTATCTATATATTAACACAAACGCAAAAGACTGGTGATGAATGTACATATAATCAAAAATATGATATACTAATTCTATACATCAAACAACAGATATAGGTAATAGTAAAGATTAAAATTTAAATTTAGTGATAAGTGGTAATTTATAGTACTTCAGAGATCATTTCTCCCAAAACGTGGCCATAGAAATGTGAGAAAATATTCCCTGATAAATCGCACTATAACCAACTACAAATTAATGAATTATGCAATATTTATAATTTCAATATTATACCAAATAATTCTTAGCAGTAATAATTCTCTCTCTCTCTCTCTCTATATATATATATATATATATATATATATACTAAACACCCAATACAATTACTATCAATCTATGCAAGAGAGGAAATATAAAATACAATATCAACTGTTAGCAGTCTCACCACACCCAGAACCTGGATTATGACGCCTCCCCAGTGGGTCCAGTCGGCAGCTGAACTCCTTCAGAAGAATGGCCGCAGGGAGCAAGTGAGAGATAGTGCAATAGGTTGTAGTGTTGAGAAAAAGTGTAGGATTGTATAAGTTCAGAAGTTTAGGAGTCTAGTAGAAGTTTTTTAAAAAAAAAATTTTTTGAGAAGCAGCTCTAGAAGATTTAGAAGTAATATTGAAAGATTGAGAGTAGTTCTTCAGATGGGACAGATTTCAGCTCTTCAGATTTCTTCAGCTTTTCAGATCTCCTTCCTTTTGTTGGTTGTTTTTTCTTTAGCTTTTCTTTTTTTTTTTTTTAGCATGATCATTATGTGAGGTGCATGGCTTTTTTATACCATCCAAACCATTGTTTTAAAAGACCCTCCCAACAGGCTTTTTGATTGGCCGGTCGAGAAGTGTGTGTACATAAGATATCTCTCACCTGTCCACTGGGGGGCAGTCAGGGATCACGAAACAATTTGAGTATTAATGATGACTCATGCCTTGATTGGAAACCAAGGTAACTTTAGGTATTATATCTATGTCTTATCCAAATATAGTTGATTTTACTACTCATTCTTGGATAAGAACCATAGAAAGATATATGTGCATTCAGTTTTTCATTTCCCTGAGATTCAAACTTGTGTGAAACATTTGCTTTCTGATGGAAACATACAACTGATACCAATTCACAAAATATCTTACTTTTCACCATTTCATACTTAATTTAGTGGTATGCAATCCCAAACTCTGCTGAATATATTTTTGTGTGTGGAAACATACTCTTTATAACATCCCATTGATAATATGCTTTTTGATAATGTCTCTGTGGGTAGATATATCCAGTTCTTAGCTTTATATGCCCTAAGTTTAACCTTTTCGTTTTAGAAAAGAAGTTCCCATGAGTAGGAAACCCTCTGTTTACCTGTCCATTGTGTAGGAGTTAGGGTAAACAACCAGTTTACTTGTAACCTTAGTGGATAATAGTGACAGTTGGAGAAGTTTGTTGGCTCATCACACTCTCCAAGGTTTTATTTAATCTTCTCAAACCTACAAGTCTCCTCTCACCATTGTTATTTTGGTCAGGTGTGATGACTCACTGTTTGGAAGTCCAACAGTGGTATTTGACTTTATAATTAACTTTCTTGCAGGTGAAATCTCCTAATTTTCAACAGACAATGGCATTTGTTTAGAAAACATACTTTTGCCAGGTCTTAGAGTAACCAACATCAGATCCCACCATTATCTTTCCTGGGACTTTGTTTGATTACCTGTAGAAATTCAAATAGCATATTGTCTCTGGAACAAGTCTCTTCCACTCATTGTGTGTGTGATTCACTAGAAGGTCATTTGAATTCTAACCAAGAAAGGTTAACCCCTAACAGACGGCTGGGCTTCTTACTTTTGGAATGAAATCATATTTTTAATAAATAGTCCCCCAAAAGTCACTACAGATCCCCCTTTTTTGAGGTACAGGCACATATCGATGGGTGTCTGTATCGCAAACTGTGAGTGGGACTTTTGATTAGGGTGACCGTTCGTCTTCTCCGGTGACAAGTCTTAGCATGGTAGGTATTTGCTGGTTAAGTCTTTGTGAGATTTTCACAACTCGTATGGTTAGGATGGTCAACCATATTACTGCCAGTCCAATAAAGCTGAAAACAATGATGTCCATTGGGATAGAGTGGGATCGACTATCCAATAGGATATGGTCTTCTTCAGAAAAATCAAAGTTCTCAACTGACAGGTTGTCTTTCTTGATCGTCATTTGGATGGCGTGATTGGGCTTGTGTTCCAATAAGAATTTCAGGTCTGGATTCATGGGTATTTCTTGATGTTGAAAGGCATCAACACTCTCAACCTCTTCTTCCCATACCTCATTTCCAATTGGGTAAAGGGTGGTTTTCCCGATAGTTATTCTCGAGTTGGGTGGTACTTTGATGATGGACACTAAAGCGGGTAATGCTATAACTCGGCTCATTATCTGCTTTTCGTAGAATATGCTCATATTTTTTAATGCCGTGCTGACAAACCATTCATCTTTAACGAGTATTGCTTGTACTTCTGATGGGTCGGTAGCTTTTCTCATTTTTACCTCACATCTCTCGGAACCGTGTTTATCATATTCTAGTCCGCATAATGCATGGGTAGCATCGTATACAAACGGATTCCCAATACATTGATAGTTAATGTCTTTGAACCGGGTGCATTCATCCAAGATAGGGATGGCGTACAGATCTGGCACCCATGGCTGGTAGGCGATCAGATCAGGAGTCTTTATCTGGATGTGAATGTCCCCTTTCCATATTCCGACATTGTGAATTGTCTTTACTTGAAACACGTTTTTAGAGGAGACATAGGGTATGGCCAACAGAAAACACACTTCGAGATCATCTGGATTGATGTAGAGGGGCATTGCACTTCCCATCTCGAAGGCTAGGTTGACTTGGAAGTCCTCCACTTCACCCCCGTTGACCCGCTGGAGTAAGTTCCTGACCATCTCAGTGGACACAAAATATAGTGGAATGTATCCATGAGAAAGGTCATTCATACCGCTTTGTATCTCATTCAGGAAGGCTAAGGTGTGAAAGAATATGGGTTCCTGAATGAACAGTAGCTCTCTTTTGAACAGTTCATGAGTCTGATGCAAGTCTATGGGTAATCAATTCTGAATGCATATTGACAGTTACCACGGTATCGTTGATGACGGTGAGTAAGTCTATCAACCCCGCTTTCTGCAGTTCAAGTTTGTGGTGAATTGCTTTGATGCTCATCTGTAAATGTTCAATTTCGGTGGTGAGAGTCTTTACTGAAACAGAATTAGCGGCCGACATGGTAGTGGAGACCACGGTTCCTAAAACTGTGAATATGAGTCCGGCAATTAAAGCTCCAATGAATCTCTTTGGCCTTTTCTCCTGAGCCGTGGCTACCGGGACAAATGGTTTGCGAGCTTGGATCAGAATTTCCTCAACCCGAGCTTGTGCTGTACTGATGCGCATATTGTACCATTCTTTAATTTCTGGGGATTGGATGCTTTGGGGTTTGTAGCGTCTTTCCGTAGAAGTCTTTGGGTCGATGCTGACACAGACCTTTTGGGTAATGATGTGCTTGTCAGTTAATATGAATCCGGGTGCTTCCTGGATGAGTATTCCCGATGACGGTCCTGGTCTTGCGATGAGGCTGGCCTGGCTGGTCGTACACATCCACATCAGGGTCCGTAGGATCTTCCGCATGATGGGTCTTTGGGACGTTCTCATAGGCGGGTCTCTCCCTCTGGACTGGCCCTTGGTGGCCTGGGTCGTCAGGTTGTCGTCTCCGGATCGATCCCTGGCATCTGGTCTTTCCCACAGGACATCAGAGCTTCCTTCTATGGTCTGGTCATCGACACTTCCGATTGCCGGTCTGGTCATCATCT